>NC_058131.1:519771269-519780729 GCF_016433145.1 Gracilinanus agilis
GAAGGAAGGAAGACAAGAGAATAAGGCCTGATGTGGGCCATATAGACCTGCATTGATGAATATCCATGAACAGTTTCAAAGGAATTCTATCAACTCCTGTGTTGATCCCAGTATTGATGAATTAGTAACATGTTCCAGCAATTTTTGTACACTGAAGTAAAAAACCCTCACAGTCTCTAAGGTCCAAGGGCTGTCTGCAGTTGGATAATTGTTCTGAGTAGAACCAATCCTTTGGACAATTATAGAGTCAGCTTTATTTTCTAAGAACAGACAAAGACCATGATTCAGAAAGTGGCATAAAGGTGGACCAAAAAAGTGTTCATTTATGTCTTGTTGAATTCTTTAATCTGTTAATAAGTATTTATTGAAAGCCTACTATGTGCTATGCACTAGGTTCTGGGGGTACAAATTAAAATAATAAGCCCTTTTCTCGAGGAGTCTATCTTCTAATTGTGGAGACAGCAAGTGCATACATAAGTATGCTCAAAATATGTATGAAGAGAATACAAAATAATAAAATACAGGATGGTTTGGGAGGCAACAACATTAGCATTTGGAAGGATTAGGAAAGGCTTTATGTAAAAGGTCATATTTGAACCACATCCTGAAGAAAGAGATTCTAGGAAGAGGAGGTGAGATATCCAGGCATGGGGTATGGCCCAGGGCAAAGGCACGGAAAATAGAATATGGAGTGTTGTGTGTGAGGAATAAAGAAAAGGGAATAAACATATGGCATCTAGGAAAACAATAGAGAAATGTCTCCATTCCCTTTCTTCTCACTCTCTTTTTAGTACTCTAATATTCTTTAACACTCCAGTAGGCTTTCTCAAGTCTAGACAATCAACAAAACAATAAATTAAGCCATAATTATGGAACATTTGTCAATTTCCAAGAAAGCTAATATGAGCTCCTAGAGTACACTCCTGAGTATAGCAGAAACTGAAGGAGGGGAGGATATAGATATATAAGGATATGTAAGGAAGGAGACATACCGAAATGCTACAAAGATACCACATAAGGTGATAATAGGAAAAAGCTACCACTAGGTTTGTCAATAAAAAGATTAATAATAGTGAGTTTGACCTTTCAGTAGAGTGGGAGATCTCAAAGATTTTTTTTTAAACCCTTGTACTTCGGTATATTGTCTCATAGGTGGATGATTGGTAAGGGTGGGCAATGGGGGTCAAATGACTTGCCCAGGGTCACACAGCTGGGAAGTGGCTGAGGCTGGGTTTGAACCTAGGACCTCCCGTCTCTAGGCCTGACTCTCACTCCACTGAGCTACCCAGCTGCCCCAGATCTCAAAGATTTTGAAGAGTGAATGTATGGTCACTATCCAAGGACAATCCTCTTACACCTTCCTAATTAATTCACCATCCTACTCGCCAAACCTTTCTTCCCCCTTCAAACCATCCATGCCCCCCACTTCCCAGCTGAGAAGTTTGTCTCATATTTTACTGTAAATATTCAGTCCATTCACTGATTTCCCTTGTATCCCCTTCTCCTCTTCTCTCATCACTCACATGCTTTCTGTCACTATCTTCTCCTTTACCCCTCTCTCACATGAAGACTGACCCTTCCCAAAGCAAACCCTTCTTCCTATGCTTGTATTCCCATTCTCATCCTCACCCTCGTACTTATTTTCTTGTCTTACTATCTTCTTGGCTACTGGTTGCTTTCTTACTGCCTATAAGAGTGTTCATGTCTCCCCCATCCTCCACAAACCTTTCACTTGATCCACCTATTCCCACTAGCTATTGTCCCATATATCTTTTCCCCCTTTGTGGTTGAACTTCTTGAAAAATCTGCCTATTATCAATACCTCCATTTTCTTTCCTCTCACTTTTTTTTAACTCTCTAATCATCTGGCCTCCTATTTCATTATTCAATTGAAGCTCATCTCTCCAAAGTTACCAGTGTTGGAACTGTGATACAACTATTCTGAAGAGCAATTTGGAACCATGCTCAAACAGTCATAAAATTGTACATACCCTTTGCCTCAGCAATACCGCTACTAGGTCTATATCTCAAAGAGATAAAAGATGGGAGAAACAATCTACCCATACAAAAATATTTATAGAAACTCTGTGGTGGCAAAGAACCAGAAACTGAAACAGTCCATCAATTGGAGAATGGTTGAGCAAGATATGGTATATGAATACAATGGAATGCTATTGTTCCCTAAGAAATGACAAACAAGATGATCACAAAAAAATCTGGAAAGACATATGAAGGGATGAAAAGAAAAATGAATAGAACCAGGAGACCTTTGTACACAGTAACAGCAATAATATACAATGATCAACTGTGAATGACTTAATTATTATCAGCAATGCAAGGATCCAGAATAATTCCAAGAGACTCAAGACAAAAAAAGGTTATTCACTACTGTAGAAGCAGCTAGCAGAATCTGAACACAGATTGAATTTTTCTCTACTGTAAATGATATGATTCTTCTTTCACAACATGAACATAGAAATATGTATTGCATTATAACACCTATGTCATATTATCTGCCATCTCAGGGAGGGAAGAGGGGTAGAAGGGAGAGATAAAATATGGATTATAAAATGTCAGGAAAGTATTATTAAAATTGTTTCAACATGTAATCTGAAAAACAAATTAAAAAAAACAATTACCAATGATCTCTTAATTGCCAGATATAATGACCTTTTTTGAATCCTCATCCTTTTTGACCTTTCTGAAGCTCTTGACACTGTCAGTCACCCTCTTCATAAAACCCTTTTCTCTCTCAGTTCTTCTCTTCTGTGGCCATTCCTATTTCCTTTGCTGGATTTTCATCCATATTACATGGCCAAAGGTGAGTGTACCCCAAAGGCTCTTTCCTGAGCCTTCTTTTTTTTCTTCCTTTATACTGTTTCACTTGGTGATCTCATCAGCTCCTAAGGTTTCAATGATTTATACTGATATTTTTTCTTATCTACTTATCTAGCTAGCCCTAACCTGTCTCCTGACCTCTAAACGTAGGCCTATGCCCACAGCATCTTCTTTTACTGCTGGCATGTTCCCTAGGGTATCACCCTTTAGCATTTTAGTGAGCTTATGGTGATCTGTGGCAACAGAGGATGAAAAGCATATAAATCATGTAAATTCATGGATAATCCAAAAATATCATATTGGCCCATCATTTAAATTCCTTTTCTTACTAAGTCTTTACCAGAATATGATGTCACCTGATGGCTAGCATCTGCTCACATAGAACTACCTTTAAATTACCTTCCCAAACTGGTATTCAAATGATGAATTCCCAGGGGGAAGTTGCCCCAGATTTACTCTTAAAACTAAGGCTCACCATTTCCCACAGTTTCATTTACCTTTTATAGGAAAGGCTTTTTATTGAGATGGCATCATGAGAACAGTAGCTACAAAAACACACTGCTGCCAGGTGCATGGCATCAATGGAAAGAGTAAGCACACTCACAGTATACACCAGTAGAGTCATGAGCTTAGGGAACACATATGGCCAAAGTGATTTGGTCCATAAACTTGGGCAAGTGACTTAACCTCTATTATTTTTTAAAGATCATCCAAGGCTTGACTGAACCATGGCCAGCCAATGACTGGCTGTCTTCTAATTATATCAGTTTGGATCAAAGAACCCCACACATAAGAAAAAGACCTACTTTGTTTAGAACCATAACCGTCTTTGTCTCTTTTATCTGCCTCTTAGAGTCTCTCCTTGCCTCATCATTCTTCCTACTCTTTCTCTCATGAAGTCATCATTAGACTGTGAAATGATCAAGGTGATCAGAGAATATTAATGCTAGTTATCATAATCATTATTATACCTACTCTGGGGAATATTGTGGAGTAGATGAAATGGTCGTGAGTGCCCCATTCTTTTCTTTACTGAGTTTTCTTTGTCTTCCCTGTAGACAAATGTCCATCACTCCCCACTCAAAGATCTCCAACTATCTTCTAAACATCTGAAAACCAAATTCATATTTTTCCTACTCCCCCAAACCTTCCCCATTTCTAAACTTTCCAGTTACTATTGAATGTACCACCATTTGCCCAGTCACTTAGGCTTGCAATTTAAGTGCTATCCTCATATTTCAGGAGCCTGCTTGTTTGTCTCTCTGCCTTTAGACCTCTTCTACTCCAGTCCATCCTCCTCTTCAGTCATTAAATTGATCTTCTTAAAAAGCACACATCTGACCATATCACCTTGCTCCCCTTAATCAATAAATTCCAGGGGCTCCCTATCACCTTCAGGATGAAATATAAAATCCTCTTTGGGGTATTGAAAGCTCTTCATGACTTGATTCCTTCTACCTACCTATCTTTCCATTCTTCTTACACCTTATACTCCTTTGCTCAATGGTTCCTAAACTTTTTTGGCCTACTTTCCAGAAAAAATACTACTTAGCGCCCCCTGACACATACTATCACTGCCCCCTTACAGTTATTCACTGCCCCCAAATGCACCTGTGGCCATCACCACCTCCCTGGATCGCTGCAGCACCCACCAGAGGGCGGTGGCGCCCACTTTGTGAATCGCTGCTGTTGCTCATCCCACAGCCTGCAATTCAGTGACAATAACATCCATGCTCATCCTTGCACGAGATACTCCATGTCTTGATTTGGGGAATTTTTCACTGGCTATCTTTCATGCCTGGAAAGCTCTGCCTCCTAGTTTCCCTGACTCTTTTCAAGTCTCAGCTAAAATTCTATCTTCTGTTAGCCCATAGAGATTGATCACCTCCAATTTATCCTGAATATATTATTTGTACGCAGTTGTTTGCATATTGTCTCCCCCATTCGACTGGGAGCTCCTTGAGAGCAGCATCTATCTTTTACCTTTTTTTGTAGTCCCAGAGCTTCTCCCAGTACTAGTATATAAATGCTTACTGACTGATTGACTGGCAAAGAATTGGAGGCATCCATTATATAATATTCCTTCTAGGAGCTTGACAGCAAAGTGGGTAGTTAAGAAAGAACAAAAACTGTAGAGAATAGAAGGACTAAGGGAAGGGTACTTTTCTTTTTTTAAGAATAAGAAGACCTGGGCATGTCTGTGAGGTTGAAGGAAAAGAGCCAACAGAGAGAGAGAGAGAGAGAGAGAGAGAGAGAGAGAGAGAGAGGATGAAATATACAGTTCTTGAAAAGAACTGTTTCTAATACAACAGGTATTCAATTTCTCCTCATGTGCTTCTATGGTCAAAGTCTCTTTCGGGATCTAGGTCTGACATGACAAGGGAATTCAGGATTAGATAAAAATTAATTGTTATTCACATAGAATGCGCAGAAAGCCCCTTCACTCACTTTATGCATTTTCCAAAACGCCAGCCCATGTGATGTTAGTCTGGACTGTCTCTGCACTGAAAACTTAGGAATTGGTTTCAGGCTTCAAAATTCTCAGTCTTGCCAGGAGTAACACTGACCCCACTCTACATCCAGTTCAAGATTCAGTCTATATAGGAAACTCTGGGCATAAATCCAGTTAGAGGATTTGAGTTTCATTATTTTCCTTACAACCAAGATACAATGTCAGCTTTTGTCTGCTTTATTATACTTGTAATCAGTACTAATCAAATTTAATATTTTGTCCTTTGGTTTAAGTTTCAGTAGCTATCATCCCCTCTGTTCCTTCATCACTTTCAGCTTCAGAAGAAAAGATTTTCATGCCAAGAAAAGCAAGTATGTTGACAGGCAGAAATGGAGCCAGGGACATTTGTCTAAACAGAAGTCCATAAGAGATGGAACTGCCAAGTTAAGATAGGAAAGAGATAAGGGAAAGGACGGAAAAGAGTCTCAGGAACAATCTCCAGTGAGAGCTGAAATGAAAAACTGGCATAGAACTCAGAAGGGTGAATAAAACATTTTCACTGAGATGTGTGCAAGGAATAATGCCAAATGGGGCACAGTAGTGGGAAGAGGGTCAAAAGACATCTGCAGGTCAGCCTTATTCACTCCCTGAAGTCCTTCCTAGCTTCTTCATGATGTCCTCTGTGATCTAAGCTCCTGGAAGTCCAGTCAATGTCCTTTATTTCACTTGAATTCAACAAATATTTGTTAAATCAGAGAAGCCTAGAACTGGAAAGGATCTTACAAGTCACCTAATCCACTTTCTATATGAATTGTCTCTATTAGAACATAAGATCCTTAAGGACAGAGACTGACTTTTTCGTATTTGTATTTGTAGTCCTAGAGCTTAATACAATGCTTCTTGTTGTTGAGAGCAGCAGTAGTAGTAATAACAATAATAATTCAGTTGGGCCAGTATCTGAGAGGGATATGTTCCAAGAGCAACTATAGATGGTGGAAGCCTTAGTTATAAGGTAGCAATCAATAGAGTACCAAATTAGCAGCTACAGGGCCACAACTGCACAACAGGCACCAGTACTCTTATGCTTTGGGGCCATTATTTCAGTAAACAAGGGCTTTCTTAAACAAAGGCATTGTGATAACACTACAAGGAATTCAATCAGTAAGAACAGGAGAGGTTGATTGGAGGAAAGTTTCACAGGGGAGTTGTGTATGTGGACAAAGGAAGATGAGTCTTTGTACTGGACTAGCAGGTTTTGACATGTTCTAGACTGTACTTGCTTGGCAGGGAATTTGAATATTATGAATTGTTCATTTTTTATTTTCTGAAATTTCCTAATTTTATAATTTTTTTTCATTTCTTTTTCCATGGTTGACTGTGGGAAACTGAATCAATGATTGATTACTGGGTACCAAATCAATGGATACAGGGGCACAATGATAGTAATAGTGATGGTGGTGGTAACAGTGGTGATGTGGGATCCTAGGTTTACCTCCACTCCCAAATTATAGAAGTGTTTCAGGCCACAATGTAAGTAGGAAAATTCCTTTGCTTCCTTGCATTTTGTTAAATCTAAAGAAAGAGTCTTCAGGGACTTCAAAGTCTAATGATAAGAAAGACTCTTGAGAGAATTATCCCCCTAGGTTTTGAGATGGACAAAGAGATATACCTTTATGCTTTGATAAAATCAGGTTGTATCTAAGACATCTATTTGTTCTCTAAACTATGAGGGTCACCCCCTATGTCTTCAGGCCACGGTCAGATGGCCAATCCACGATGCCTGAGTGCATACCCTCCTTGAGTCACATATCACCAGTAGTAAAAAGTATAAAGACCACAGAATTGATGCCCTCTAAGAGGTGGCTTTCCATCTATGCTGTCTTTCCAGACAAATTCAACATGGATTCCAAATTAATAAATTGCTCTTTTTATTTATGGAGTCTTGCATTCTTGCAAAGGGGACCCATCCTGAACCCAGGGCGTTTACCTCAAGCCCCCCACAACAGTGATGGATATAGTAGTGGTAATAGCTAGAATTTACATCGCATGTACTGTGTGTTTGTCACCATGCTAAACACTTTACAAATATTATCTCATTTGATCAAACACAACAACTCTGGGATGTTTTATATCTTTTTAACGTATATGAGGAAAGTGAGGACACAGAGGTTAAATGACTGCCTAAGGTCACATAGAGAGTAAGAGTCTGAGGTAGGATTTGAATTCAAGTCTTCTTGACTCTAGGACCAAAACTCTCTTTACTGTGCCATCTAGCTGCTGGTACATAATATATATACTTAATAAATGCCTTTTCATTCATTCATTCATTTACTCACACATTTATTAATTTTCCAGGGGAGAAAACTGAAGCATAGAGAGGGATACCTTCATCACATCAAATTTATGGCCAATATTAATTAAATTTAATGACAAAATCATACAGCTCTATATTTATGTTAGACGTGGGATTAGAACTCCCTAGGGCTCCCAAGCAGATATTCTTCCCACTATATCATGATATCTTCTATGTACTTTAACACTATGTTACAGGCATGGTGGCTACAAAGATTATCATCTACATCTCAGAATTATTGTGAGGCAGAATGAGATGATATTTATGGAGTACTTTGAAAATCTTAAAATGCTACATAAATGCTAGTCGTCGTCGTCATCATCATCATCATCATCATCATCATCATCATCATCATCATCATCATCATCATCATCATCATCATCATCATCATCACATCTACCCTGGGCAGAATTGTGGAGTAGATGAAGTGGTCTCAAGTGCTCCAACTTCTTTCTTCAACTTTCTTTGTCTTCCCTGTAAACAAATACCCATCACTCTCCACTTGAGGAGCAAGTCTCTTCCTTCTCACTCTAGTAGAACCTTTTGGAAGGGCTCTGTAAAGCTTATTCATACCGAAGTATAAGTGATTACTAAGGCATAAAACACAACCTCTTTCCTGGACATTCTACTGACAACAAAGAAACCCTTTTGGAAATAAGTCAACCAATGAATTTCTAGTGGCGGAGTTTCAGATACCATTAAGCAGGTTATTTTGAGGGCTAGAAGAGCCTTCTGACTATCCCTGAATCATGGTACATAAGCAACTTTTTTATGTTTTGTTCTTTTCCTTATGGATAATACAATCTCTCTTGGAATAAAGGGTTTACTAATGCAGTGGAGGGTGGGGAGAATTGATCATTTGACCAATTAACCTGCCTTCCCAGCCTAAATGACAAATTAGATAATATGAGGGTCAGGTAACCTAGACAATGAGGTGTTAAGATTTTAAACAAAGTAGGAAGAAGTGTTTAATCTTTGTTATGTGTCCATTTCTCTTTTATTTATTTATTCTTTTATTATATGTGAAGTTCTCTGAGCAAATTTGATGGAATTAGAGGGTAGCTATTATTGGCAAGCATGGTTCATGATGGACTTAAAAAAAAACCCAAGAGAGTAATGAATGTTGGAGGGGATGTGGCAAAATCGGGACATTAATGCATTGCTGGTGGAGTTGTGAAATGATCCAACCATTCTGGCTGGCAATTTGGAACTATGCCCAAAGGGCTATAAAAGACTGCCTGCCCTTTGATCCAGCCATACCATTGCTGGGTTTGTACCCCAAAGAGATCATAGATAAACAGACTTGTACCAAAATATTTATAGCTGCGCTTTTTGTAGTGGCAAAAAACTGGAAAATGAGGGGATGTCCTTCAATTGGGGAATGGCTGAACAAATTGTGGTATATGCGGGTGATGGAATACTATTGTGCTAAAAGGAATAATAAACTGGAGGAATTCCATGCAAATTGGAGAGACCTCCAGGAAGTGATGCAGAGTGAAAGGAGCAGAGCCAGAAGAACATTGTACACAGAGACTGATATACTGTGGTAAAATTGAATGTAATGGGCTCCTGTACCAGCAGCACTACAATGACACAAGACAGCTCTGAGGGATTTATGGTAAAGATGCCACCCACATTCAGAGGAAGGACTGCAGGAGAGGAAACATATAAGATAAACAATTGCTTGAATGCATGGGCTGAGGCGGACATGAATGGGAAATAGACCCTGAATAAGGACACGTGTTACAACCAGTGGAAATGTGCATTGGCCATGGGTGGGAGGAGAGGGGGGGGGGTGAAGGGGAAAGTAGGGGCAT
>NC_058131.1:519783715-519844007 GCF_016433145.1 Gracilinanus agilis
AGGGGGGGGGTGAAGGGGAAAGTAGGGGCATAAAGTATGTAAACAGGTAAAAACGAATATTAATAAATGTCTAATAATAATTTAAAAAACCTAAAAAAAAAAAAGAAAAAAAAACCCAAGAGATTAAATAACTTGCTCAAGTCTATGGCTATATGTGTTTGCTATATAACCTTGGTTATATGGGTTCCCTAAGTGTGTGCCTCTCTACTAGCATATCCTGTGTGTGTACCCACTCACCAATGTTGTGTACTTGTAGCTGCTGTTTTCATGATGCCACATCAGTAATATAGCCTTTCTTTTGAGTTAATCGTGTCACCTATTAAAGATAAATGCAAATGTGGGAAATGGGGAGTTTTAGTTTTAGGAGTGAACCTAGGGCAATCATCCCCTTGGGAACTCAGTGTTCGAGTACCAGTTCCAGGAGGGGAAGCTAAAGGGGGTTCAACATTAGTAAAGGAGGGTGGTCTGAGATTAACCCATAAGGATAGCATGTTACAAGATGTCATAAGAGGGGGAGATTAGAGCTTTTCTACTCATGGCTTGTATTATGCAAGGGAGGATTAAATAAACTAAGACCAATTTCCCTAAATTATTCTTAATAAATGTTAAATGGCTAGAACTTTCATGCTTTTAGTTTAGTTAGTATTTTGGGAAGGGTGAAGAATCATTTTCCTATGTCCTTGGAGCAATAGTATGTGCAAATTTAGAAAAGGGGCCCAAGACCATGCTGGGGAGGAAACTGGTAGGAATATGAACAAGAGTAAATTGATGATGGTTACAGTAAAACTCACAATGCTTTAAGTTTTAAAAACTGGCAGTACCAGGGTCTAAGAAATGGGTTTAAATAGGAAAAATAAGCAATGAAATTGTTTCCTCTAGGTGGAAATGATTAGTTATGCCTAGTTATGCACATACATCCACTTTGCATGCTTCTTAATGTAACATATGCAAATCCATCTTTAATAGTGTGACTTGTTTGCCAATGTTGGATGCCAATTGTAAATAATTTCTATTTTTCATAGCATTTAGGAAACTTCAATATGGTACTTGCTGGCAGATAGATTCTCTCCTGGATACAGCAACAAATGAATTAATCATTAAATAAGCATCTTCTTTTACTCCTGGCATGTACTCTGGTATGTCACCCTTTAGCATTTCAGCCAAATTATAATTATCTGTGGCAACAGAGAATGGAAAGCATATAAAATAATGTAAATTCATGGATAGTCCAAAAATATCATATTGGCCCATAGTTTAAGTCCCTTTTCCTACCAACCTTCCTTCCTACAGAAGCTTTATTACCAATTAATCAAATGGATTGAAAGGTTTTCCTCCCTTTCTTTCCCCACCTCTTCAGTCTTCCTACTCACCGTCTGGTAGAGTCATCATCAGGCTGTGAAATAGTCAAGATGGTTCCAGCTAGAGGGAGAGGGAGAGATTAATAAAGGACTTGGATAATTCACAAATGGATGATCAGCTCCTGAATAATAAAGTGTTATCTCTACCCCCAGGTAAACGAAAGTGATCAAGAAAATTAGGGTTTCTTTCTCCTCATTTGTTTGAAATTGTCCATTTTCTCCACAATCTTTGCCTCTCCAGTTAGATAGTACTGCAGCAGGGTATCGTAGCAACTGAGATGGAGCTGGAAGGCTGGAATTTAAGCCCTAACCCTTCCACTTGCTAGCTGGGTCACTTTAAGCAAGTCATTTTAATTCTCTTGGTCTCATTTTCCTCAGTTACAAAAGGAGTGGGTGGGATTAAATGATTTCTAAGGTTTCTCCCAGTTTTAACATTCTGTTTCCCAGAAGGCTATTGCCCAATACTTTAAAATGAGACTCCACAGAATACTTTCAGTAACTTTCAACATTTGATTTGTTGATGAATCCATGATTTCATCAGTGTAGATACTCTTACAACATATGCAGATTAGAAATTTTCAACCTTTCTTGCTATTTCCTTCCCTCATATTTAATTATTTTGCATTTATTTATATTTATTATCTTGATAATTATTCTGTATGCATATGTATTTCCATAGTATATGTGCTTGAATACATGAATATGAATGCATCCATATATACATTTATATACTTGCTGTCCCCCTTAGAATGTAAGCTTCTTGTGAATAGCAGTATTTTACATTCATTATCCTAGCACAGTGCCTGGCATATGCTAGGTGTTTAACTTAACAAATATTTATGGATTAATTGGTTAATTCCTATCTTGTGCGGTTCTTATCCATGTAGCCATATGAAGTCACCACAGAAGATCCATTTGTTGTCTGGGGAGAGAGATAGCCACTTCTTTTCATTCTATTAGAATTTCAGATATAAACCAACTTAATGCCATCTATTTCTTGTTTATGTGGCTGTGAAACCAGTCCATTTCCTTTTCTAACATATAGGCACACTTCTGACACTTTTGATGTCTACCTTCATAATAAATATTTGTTAATTAATTGATTGACTGCATGAACAAAAGAATAGAAATAGAAAAGGGCTGGATGAGATTAGAGGATGGAGAGTAGTTCAGTTTGACTGGAATGTAGAATATATGATGGAGGATACTCTAATATAAAGTTAAAGGAGTAGGTTAGAGCTAGTTTGTGGTAAAGCTATGAAATTCCAGAAGGAAGTGCCATAGGTAATAGAAAACTCCTAAATTTGTTCACAAATCCAGGTTAAGAACCTCTGATGTAGAAGACCTTACACAGGATCTTAATAAATGTTTAATTGAAGGCCCCTAATATATACTCTTGCTCCTCATCTCCACCTCTTAGAAACAATTATTTCCTCTAAGACTCAGCTTAAACACCACTAGTCTCTGTTGGAGACCTTTCCTAGTCCCTCCAGCAGCTAATGTCATCCTCCCCAAAGTGACCTACATATCAACATACTTCTGTTATGTACCTATTTATTTACATACTGTCTCTTACATTAGAATATAAGTTCCTCAATAGTAGGTCCTGTTTTTGTCTTTCTTTATACATCTCTTTTGCTTGGTCTGAAGGTGGATATTCTTGTGAATATTGAAGTTGAATGGGGATAGCATGGAAGCAGGGAGACCAGTTTGGAGGCCAGTGGTACCAAGTGTAGGCTAAAACTTACATTAAAAAAAACAAAACACAAAACCTGGGGATAGTAGAGTGTTGGTATTGGAGTTGGGAAGATAAGAGTTCAAATCCTGTCTTAATCACCATATATACTCAATCATCAAGTCACCTGACCTCAAGTTTCCTCATTTATAAAATACAGATGATAATTAATAGCAATTACCTCACAGAGTTGTTGTAAGTGTCCAAGGATAAGATAATGAATACAAAGTGCTTTACAACCCTTAAAATGCAATATAAATGAGATATTATTATTATTTCTCTATTATTTTGGATTTCTCAGAGATAATGAAATGAGCCAATTCTACTATACTTCTATCTCATGCTTCACTAGCAGGGAGGATGCTTTGACTAATGTGTGTGTCAGTAATGATAATCACTTGTAGTAATTAATGAAATGCCAAGATCCATGAGCCACCTGGGCAGCTGTGCTGAATAAGAGTATCAAGGGATGAGTTGCTCAGACAGCTGAGTTTCATTTGAAAAATAACTTCCGGATCCACATACCCCAGAGGTTGCAAATTAGCATTCTGTGCTCTGCAAAGATTGACCAGACAAGTACAGTCTGTAGTGAAAATTCCAAGGTTAGATGGATATGCAGAAAAGGGCAACCAAGCAGAGACAGAGAGTATTATTGTGGTGGAAAGGTTATGGAAAATAAGACTGGATCACTGAACAAGTCAATTTACACTTCCTTACACTCAACTTTGTTTCCATTTGGTTTGGTTTTTCAGACATATTGTAAACTTAGTTCTTACCCAACTAGATTTAAATTAGAGGTAACATCTCAGGTTTTTTTGTTTTGTTTTGTTTTGTTTTTTAATGCAAAGATCCAGAACACCTCCCAGGAGAAAAATAATTTAAAAAATTTGAATGAGGACAGAAGCTGTTGCCAAAAAACCTGATAGAGTTTCCCACCACCACTCCCCCCACTTCCCCCACTTCCCTCATGCAAGCCAACTATAAATTACCTTGCTGTCTCTGTTCCTTAGGTTTGGGGTTTTTTTATGTTTTATTTTTTTGGTGTGTGTTTGTGTGTGTGTGTGTTCGTGAGAATGTTTGCCAGAGATTATTATCATGCTGTTTCTTGTTGAGGCTAGAGTACCAGTTTATCAAAATGTCAGCATAAAGACCAAGAGTAGAGCAAATTTGCTTCAAAATGGGTAGGCTATAAATTCATTGTCAGTTAGGAAATCCACTAGAATGCAAAGGGCACGTCCAACTGAAAGCATTTTTTAATAATTGTGACTGAGTAGGTGCAAGGTTAACCCAGTGTGACTACACTTTGATCCGCTGCCTTGTTAAATTTCTTGGTTTTAATAATTGGGGCCATTATTTATGATATGATTCCAGTAGCTGTGATGACTCTCAGGGAAATCATACATCAATTCCTATTCATTTTGCTAATTTCATTTGCTGAAACCCAACATCTTCTTCCTTTTTGAATGTTAATGATCCTGTGCCCAGGGAAAACTTTAATGACAGCTTCAAAGTTTAATTGTAATCTATGTTTCCCCCTCCCCCCCAGCTAATATGGATACATTCTAACATGGAAAATATTTGAGTAAAGTGTGCATTGTAACAGAATTGCAAATGCATATACATACACATGTTTAATGTGTATGAATCTATGATATTGTTCAGTCTAGGATGTGAGCACAGACAAGCAGCCATATGAGGGGAGATCTTTATGTGCTAAGATTTTGCAGTCTTTTCAAAGTATAAAAGGTTGAAGCTACTAAGGTTGCAAAAAGGGAGGGTTTCTAGGTTCCCTCAAATCTAATTATCAGAAAACCAGGCATCTTGCTTGCATGATTATCTCAATCAACTCACACCTAATCCACTTCTTCACTTCACCCTCCCACTTGATGTATGGATTTCTGCCTTATCACTGGGAAAAACCTCTAAGCCTATACCATAGTGTAAGAAGTACTTTAAAAAATCTCACTGTTGTTACCTCCTTCCCTGCAGCAGCTTTAGGAGACTGGATTAAGCTTAGCTGTTGTGTGTGTGTTTTTTTTTCTCCTGAGGTCTGCTAGAAACAGTGACTCAGCTGGTATGTGCCTGTGCTAGGATGTTGACAAGACCTGAATGTATTGCTGTGGTGGCTGCTTTTGCATAGGGCTTACAAATTATAGGCATCTTTTCTAAGTGTCATAATCAATGATTAAACAAACACTCAGGCCAGGGATTGGTTGAATAGGGAGATGATGAATCTGGAAGTCTAGAGTCCAGGTTCTGGTCTCAGCTGTAGCCCTAATAAATGACCGTGGTACCTCCAGTAATCCACTTGTCAACCAAGTTGAATATACTTCCTAGGTTTTCTTTTGCTCTGCATGCTGGAGATAATCACAACTGTTTTTGCAAAACCCACTGAAGTATTTGACTAGCGTATATGTCTCTGATAAGTTAAAAAAGTTTGTCTCAAAAAATAATTTTGTGAACACTTGGACTATTTTCATACTGGTAACTTGACATTTATGATTTTGTAAAAAAAAAAATGTGCAAAGACACCAGCTGCTGGCCTCTAGCTGCTAAGTGAAAAGGACAAAGGTACAGAATGATTCATATACTTTTTCCAAAAAAAAAAAAAAGAAAAGGAAAGAAAGAAAGAAAGAAAGAAAGAAAGAGCGAAAGAAAGAAAGAAAGAAAGAAAAGAAAAGCTAGGATAAGTTCTTTGAAAATGTAGCTTTCAAAAAGTAAAATTAAAAGTGTTTGACAAACTTAGTGACTCATGATCCAACCTAAACTGAATTAATATAACATTACTACCCTACCATAAAATGCTCCTTGTTCTCATCAACAACTATTTATTACCTTAGGATTCTCAGTATTATGCTAGATGCCTGGGAGGGCAAAGAGTACAGAAGTTACATCTTTTACAGGATCGTAGATCTACAGCTGGTAGCTTTCTAGTCTAACCACCTCATTTGCAGATGAGTAAAATGAAAATCTTATGGAAGAGAAGTGACTTACTCAAAGTCACACAAATAGTAATTGTCTGAGTTAGGATGTGAAACTAATTTCCTCTGACTATGTAAGCCATCATATCTGCAAACCCATAAAAACCCTCACTCCAAAGGTCTTGTTTTCTTTGTCTTTGCTTATTATTTCAATTTCTTTTTCTTGACTTGTTGCTATAGCTAGTATTTCTAGTACAACATTGAATGGTAAGGGTGTTAATAGAAATCTTCACTCCTAATCTTACTGGAAAGGCTAATAATAATGATAATTAATATTTATATACCGCTTAATATATGCCAGGCACTGTGCTAAGTGCCTTATAATTTTATCTTCACAATATCCCTAGGAGGCAAATGTTATTATAAAGCAAACTAAGAAACTGAGGCAGAGGTAAAGTAACATGTCCAGGGCCACAGAGCTTGTAATGTCTGAGACTGGATTTGAACTTAGTTATTCCTAACTCCAAGCCCAGTGTTCAAGTGCTCAACCCATTGTACCACTTAGCTACCCTATATTATGTAGATAATGCTTACTTTTAGCTTCAGATATTATTTTAAAGGAAGATCCATATGCTTTCTAGTGCTTTGAAATAGAAGCAGATGTTGTATTTTGTAAATCTTTCTGCAATTATTGAAATAATCATGATTTTTGTTTAGCCAATTATGCTTGTAGTTTTCCTAATATTGAACCAGCTTTGTATTCCTGATATAAATCCAGCTTAGTCATAGTGTATAATCTTTGTGATATATTTCTTTAATTTCCTTTTCTTTAAAATTTTGCATCAATACTCATTAGAGAAATTGATCTATAGTTTTATTTCTATTTTGACTCTGTTTTAGGCATCAAAACCATATTTATGGGGGAGCAGCTGGGTAGCTCAGTGGATTGAGAGCCAGGCCTAGAGACAGGAGGTCCTAGGTTCAAATCTGACCTCAGACACTTCCCAGCTGTGTGACCCTGGGCAAGTCACTTGATCCCCATTGCCTACCCTTACCACTCTTCTGCCTTGGAGCCAATACACAGTATTGACTCCAAGATGGAAGGTAAGGGTTTAAAAAAAACCAACAACAACAAAAAAAACACCATATTTATGTCATCAAAAGAATTTGATAGGATTTTTTCTTTACCCTTCCCTCCCACAGTTCATGTAGTATTATAATTGATTATTTTTTAAATGTTTATTAGAATCTGCTTATAAATTCATCTGGTCCTTGGTTTTTTTTAAGTATTTTTTTATATATGGCTTATTCATTTTCTTTTTTTTAAGATATACTTAAGTACTCCATGTTTTTTACTGTTAATCTACATAATTTATATTTTTATAAATATCATGTTACATTGTCAATTTTATTGGTACATAGTTGGGCAAAACAGCTCTTAATAGTTACTTTCTCTAGTGGATATGAATATGCCTTTTTCACTTTTTATACTTGCAATTTGCTTTTCTTCTTTTAAAAAATCAAAGTAGCCAATGGCTTATCTATTTTTTTCCCCAAAAACAGCTCCTAGTTTTATGAACTAATTAATTTTTTAAAAGTCAATTTTGTTAATGTCTCCTTTGATTTTAAAGATTCTATTATGGGATTTAATTTGAGGTTTTTAATTTGTTGCCTTTCAAATATTTTTAGCTGAATGCCCTGTTTGCTGATCTCTTCTTTCTCTTTTTTTAATTAAAGTAAGCCTTTAGAGATATTTTTTCCCCCTGAGTATTACTTTGTCTGTATTTCACAAATTTTGGTATATTATCTTGTTATTTTTGCTTATTTCTATGATTTGTTCTTTGAACCATCTATTCTTTAGGGTTAAGTTATTTAGTTTCCAATTAATTTTCAATCCATACTTCAAAGGCCCTTTGTTGTTTATAATTCTTATTGCATTATAGTCAGGAAAGATGCAATTTAATATTTCTGCTTTTTTGCATTACTTGTGAGATTATATTCTCTGATATATAATATATCATCAATTTTTATGAAGGTTGTCATGCCAAGCTGAGAAATAGGCATACTCCTTTCTATTCCCATTCAATAATCTTGAGATATCTAACTTTTCTAAAATTCTATTCATCTCCTTAACTTCTTTCTTTCTTTTTTATTTTATGATCATATTTATCTAGGTCTGAAGACAGAGTAATTTGAGGTCTCCCACTATTATAATTTATTGTCTATTTTCTCATGTAACCTATTTAACTTTTACTTTAAGAAATTAGATGTCATATCATTTGGTGCATCTATATTCTGTAATTATATTAATTCATTGTGTTACCTTTTAGTAAAAGGTAGTTTCCCTATTCATTTCTTTTAAGTAGGACTATTTTTATGATTGTTTTGTTTTTGAGACCATGACTGCAACCCCTTCCTTTTTAACTTCAGCTGAGGCATGATAGAATTTGAAATAGCCGTTATTTTACCTCTATGTGTAAATTTCTGGTTTAAGTGTGTTTTTTGTAAATAATATATTGGCAGGTTCTGGTTTCTAATTCATTTTGCTGCCTGCTTCTGTTTTATGGGTGAGTTCATTCCCTTCACATTCACAGTTATGATTACTAAAAGGCAATTTCCCTTCATTTTATTCTCTAATACTTATTCTCTTTTTCACACTGTCCCCACTTTAAGTCTGACCTAGTTCTGACTATTGTTTCCTTTAATCTATCCTGCCTCTTTTTCTCCTTTTTAAAATCCCTTCCCCTCCTATTACCCAGTTCAGATGAGAGTACGTTTCATTTATAGCCAACTCCCCATCCCTATTGAAAAAACTTCCTTTTATATCTCATTTATATGAGATAACTTTCATTGTTCTTCATTTCCTATCCTTTGTCTCCTAGTGCATTCTTCTTCTCCATCCATTCATTTTTCTTTTGAGATCATCCAAACATAATAGAATACAACTAGGTTTTTTTTGTCTAAATAGATTCCCTCTAAGATCCCTGGGGATCTTAGTTCTGAGATCTAAGCATAACATCTCCCCATATCATAATGTAAACAGTTTGAGCTTTTTATTCTAGTTCATATTTATTTTTTTAAGTTTTGGGTTTGAATTTAAAATTTTCTATTCAGCTCTGGTCTTTTCATTAGGAATGCTTGAATGTTGTCTACATTAAATAGTGATTTCCCCCATTCTCCCTACAGGATTATACTGTTTTTCTGAGTAGTCTGTAATTGTTTGCAATCCTATGTCCTTTGCCTTCTGGAATATCATATTCTTCTCTTTCTTTATAATAATGACTGCTTAATGTTTTTTGATCCTGCCTATGATTCCCTGGTACTTGAATTATTTCCTTTCAACTTCTTGCAGCATTTTCTCCTTGACCTGGGAGTTTTGGTTTTGACAACAATATTCTTGGAAATTTTCATTTTGGTATTTCTTTCAGAGGGTGATCAGTGAGTTCTCTTATTTTCTGCTTTGCTTTCTGGTTCTAAGATATTTGACTAGTTTTTCTTTAGATTTCTTGAAATATGATATCTAGGATCTTTTTCGGACATTGGTTCCAGGTAGAACGATGATTTATTGGTTCTAAGGCTAAGGCAGAAGAGCAGTTAGGGTTAAGTGATTTGCCTTGGGTCACACAAGCTAAAGAAGTATTTGAGGTCAGATTTGAACTCAGACTGTTCCATCTCCAGGCCTGGTTCCTTATCCATTGAGCCACCTAGTGCCCCTATTTTGTGTTATTTGGAGGCAACCTGAGGAACTATGAATATCTAGAAATGTGGGTCTGGAAGTACAGAAGAGAGGTCAGAGCTAAAGATGAAAATTTGGGAGTCATGCATAAGGATAGTCCAAATTGTAAGGATGAATGAGTTGGTGAAGAATGTGCAAAATACAAAGAGAATGAAGATGAGAAATCAGTGGAATCAGTGAAGAAGAATTAAAAATCACAGTTAGTGAGGTAGGGGAAAGGCAGGACAATGTGCCATCTCTGAAGCAAATGGAGGAGAGAATATTCACTTAGTAGGGATGACAAATATCTCACAAAGATCAAAGTAGATGAGGATAACACATTGTATGCCAAAGTCAAAATTTAAAAACATCTTGACTGGCTACCACATTGGACTGAATCTAAAAAAGATATTATCTAATGGGGATAAATGTTAAATTTTTAATGTTAAACTAAATATTTGAAAAGAATTATTTTGGACAGGTACAAAATCTAGCCAGAGAGCAGTTTATTAAAAAAATTTTTAATTGGTGGATTTTAGTAGACTATAAACTTTATATTATTCAATAGTGTTATTAGCAACCAAGAAAGTTAATTCTATATTGAGTAAAAATGTAAGTAAATAAGAGTAAAAAATGTCCAAGCTTGGTGAGTTGAATGTATACTAATATACTAGGTCCTGGTCAGATTAAATCTAAAGTATTGTATATAGTTCTAGTTCTCACACTGATAATTGGAGAATGTCCAGAAGAGTGTGAAAGTGTGATAAAAGATTTTGAGACCATACCATATGAGAATCTCTTGAAGAAGTTGGAGATATTTGACCTGGAGAAAAGAAGTGTTAGAGAGAGAATTTGATCACTGTCATTAAGTACTGGAAAGGCCGTCCTGTGGAATTCCATTTAACAAGCATTTATTGCCTACTTTGTACAAGACAAAGATAAAAATGAAACAGCCCTTGTCTCCAAGTAGCATACTTTCTACTGGAGAGAAACAATACGTGCACAGACAAATACAAAATACATGCAAAACAAACACAAAGAAATTAGAAGGCAAAGCTCTAACAACTGAGGAAATGCTCTTAAAAAAAATTCTTACCTTCCATCTTAGAATCAATACTATGTATTGGTTCCAAGGCAGAAGAACTTAAGGGCTAGGCAATGGGGGTTAAGTGGTTTGCCCAGGATTAAATGACTAGGAAGTGTCTGAGGCCACATATGAACCCAGGACCTCCCATCTCTAGGTAGTAATAGTAGTAGTGATGGAGGTGAGAGTATGTATATATGTATGTATGTATATAATTAGGTTTGAGATAGATTCTTAAAGCTTCTAAATGTCAGCAGAAGAGCTGATAAATCCTGGTGGCATTAGGAAGCTACTGAAACTTCTTGAGCAGAGGAGTGACATAATCAGGTTATACTCTGGGAATATTCATTTGACTGCTATTTGGAGACTGCATAATAGAAGGGAGAGAGGTTTGATGCAGGGATACTAATTATCAGGTTATTTCAGTAGTTGTAGGAGAAGTGAAGATTTAGGTTCTCTTTAAGGAAAATTCCCTCCCCCCCAATATTTAGCTATTTAGAGCTATTTAAAAGTGAAATGAGTGACCTGATGAAAAAGTAGTAAGTTTCAAAGTTGGGAGAAGCTAGGTGACTCAGTGGTTTGAAAGCAAGGCTGAGAGATGGGAGGTCTTGGGTTCAAATCTAGCCTCAGACACTTCCTAGCTGGGTGACCCTGGGCAAGTCACTTAATCCCCTATGACTTACCATTCTTCTGCCTTAGAACCAATATGTAGTATTGATTCTAAGACAGGAGGTAAGGGTTTCAAAAGAAGTTTTGAGGTCTTCCTTTTCAGGTTTGTGGTAGAGCTAATTCTTATCTACATATGGGTTCAACTAGTTGGCCTCAAAGGTCTCTTCAACCTTGACATTTATGATCCTATTTTAAAAAATCTGACATGAATTAGATAATTTCTAACAAGACATTAATTGCATATTTTATAGTGTTTGAGGAGCTCTCTTTCATCAAAATTTAGAGATGGTTTGACATAAATGAAGTATTTAGTCTCAAAATATACAGTAGAGTATTTTAAATCACAGTGTAAACATTCAAATATTTCATAAGTGTAGGTTATTATTATTAATAATGACTGGATAGGCAGTGTGCCATAATGCATAGAGGACTATATTTTGAACCAGGAAGATTTGGGTTCAAATTCTACATCTGTATATATTTCTGTGTGACCCTGGATCACTTGACCTCACAGGGCTCTAGGCAATTCTCTAAGATAGTACATTTCAAAGAAGGTGCTGACTTTCATTGATGGAGGAAGTTATTCATCAATAGTATCCTGTACTAGTGAATTCTCTGGTCCAGGCCCTAACCCAATAATGGGAATTACTAGTTTCTGAAATCAAGAACGGTTACTCAAATGCTGGATCTAGAATTTAGAGATCTACTACTGTTGTATCACTTCAGGTGATTTTAAACTCTTTGTTGGTCTGAGATTTATCTAGATTTTAAGTATAGTCATTTATGTTATGGTTGTTGGGGATTGGCATAATTGGGATTAATTATTACTAAAACAGTGAAAGTTGGCTGGGCATTACACTGCAACAATTTTTTAAATGTGAAAAGCAAAGAATAATATTTGTTTCTTTATCATTAATAATATAAGATTTTTTTCTTAATCATAAGTGTTATACTGGGGGAGTAGAAAGGTTTTTTATTTTCCAGTCATCATCCTTTAATAGGCCAGAAGATAAACCAGAGACAAATAAATGACTATGTTTAGAGAAACATCACTGGCTAACTGGAAGTATAAGGGGAAATCTCAGTCGAGACTGTAACTTTTCTATTCAATAGACTTCCTAGTTATATTGAACATTTTTAATAGCATATAAATCCATTTATATTGGAAGCACCATTTACCAGATTTTTTTCATTCAACCACAGGTTCAAAAATAACCAGTGCTAAGATAATGAAATGATAAAAAATGTTTCTTGAAAATAGAGCAGACATACCTAGCAAAAAGACTCTGATTTAAAATTATGATGCTGCCATTTGAAGGGCCGTTGTTTTCACCTCCTTGGGCAATCTCTTTCACCTCTTTCACCCTTGGGCAAATTGAAATATAATATAGTTCATTGAAACAATCTTTGAGGATTTTCCTTGTGTTTTTTTTTTTTGATGATATCACCTTTGGATCCAACTTCATAATCAACTAATGATGACAAAAATTGGTCATTGTCATGATCTCAGTGTGTTGTTTACCTCCCTAGATGCCCTTGAATGGTCAATCAACTGAAACTGACCTTTCTGACTGTGGTGAAAGGTTAAGAGGCATAATGTCTCTAGTACTGTACCTTTGAAAGTTAGGAGTAGCAGATCTCTACAGGGCAATTCTAATTACAAAGCCCTGTAGAATTAACATATACTATGATGAAGGGTGGATTGGAAAATCCCCATATCAACAACTATTTGCTAGATTTCTCACACTGGATAACCCACTGACATCTCAAAAATAGCATGTCCAAAATGGAACTCATTGTATTTTTCTCAACACCCACCTCTCTTTTAAACTTCTTTCACTATTAAAGGTACCACAATTCTAACAACTGTGAATTTTCTCCCTCTCTCATTTTGTAAATCCATGTTGCCAAGTTGTGTTGATCTACATCACTCATATCTTTCCCCTTTTTTCCACTTCCAGGGATACTACCTCAATTCACATCTTTATCATTTTTATAATCTAATTCTTCTTTATAACTTATTTACTCTTCCTTTTACAGCCTCTACTCTCTCCAGCCATCTTCCGCATAGCTTCCAAATTAATATTCCTAAAATATAAGTCTGACCAAATTACAACCATACCCCCAATTTTTCAGATGCTCTATTTGAAGCCAAAATACAAACTCTTTAAGTGAGCATTAAAAATCTATCATAATTTTGCTCCTATATACATTTCCATACTAATTATCCCTTCATATACTCTCTGATATAACCAACCTGGCTTCCTAGCTATTCCTTGATTCAATTTAACATTTCTTGTCTTTGTGCTTTTATGGAGGCTACCTCCTATACCTGAAGTGCACTCCATTCTGTCCTCTGGCATACATTTCTTTGAATTTCTGACTTTTTCTAACTCTCATATCAAGTACTACTCCCAAGATAAACTGATCTTTCAGCCTTCTAACTCTCATATGGCCTATATGGCTTATACTCTCTTCCTTCTGAATTATTTTCTGTATATTTGTCTCTGAATAAGTTTCATTCCATCTTCTTAACCTTCCCCCAATTCCTTCTCAGTTTTGGGGGTGTTTTGCCTTTGTATTTCTGGAATTTAACATAATGCCTTGCTCAGAGTAGATGCATAATAAATATTTATTCAACTGAATTGAATTAATGAGGTATCTAGGTATCTAGCTCATTGACTTCTAAATTGAAAACATATGTTCCTCATTGTATTCCATGTCAATTGACACACCCTGGCATTTTACCATATAGTCTTTCCCAGATCTTGAGGTAAAGGTCTTTTCTACTATAGCCATCTACCCTGGACTCACCCCAGGTCAGAAATGTAAGAATGAGACTGAAATCTTTTCTACAACTACTCACCATGTATTCAGGATTTGACATCTTCCTCAAGTGTTTCCCATACATTGAAGGACCACAGCAGGGACCATGATGCAACAATGGCTGGCAAAGGCAATTACAAAGAGACTATAATCCCATGTTTCTATTCCTTGCATATCTTGGGGCCTGCTAAATTGTTCTGAAAGCAATGAGAAGCTATGGGGAGAGGGAAGAGAAATTATAGGGAGAACAATACTTTTTCAATGAGAAGATATTAATAGTTACCAACCCATAAATCTATTTTCTGATCTCTATGAAGTCTCTGAGAATAATTGACTCACATACTGAGAGTATCTTTGATGAAAATTTGAGTAGGAAATAGGCAGAGTTGGTTTTGTAAATGATATTCTATAGCAGACCACATATTTATAGTATTATAATAAACTCAAAAGTGCAGATAATACATGAACTCATTATACTTATTATTTAACTATAAAAGAATATTTGATTCAATAGACTTAAAAACATCCTTCACACAGGTATTTCTGAGCATTTCCCTTGTACATATTAAGATCATAAAAAACTCCTAAGTGGGTACAATAACAAAGATAATGTTGATAAAGATTAATTAGGAATATCAAGCAAGACATAAAGCAGGGAGAGCTATCCTTGCTAAAGGTATTTGTTACTGTCGATGGAGAATTTTAGGACCAAATGGAAGAAGTATTACAAATGGTGAGGTTTTCCAGATGTTTCTGTTTGTGGATCACACTGTATCGATTGTATCAAATCTTGGAATATAGTAGATCCTCCTAAATGAGATGAATGAGTGAAAGAAAAAAACCACATTTACTAAACAATTGAGATATGCCATTGATTGTGCTAGAAATTAGGAATACAATAGAAAAAGTAGTCAGTTAACTCTTAAGGAAATCACATTCTAACTTGTGAAGAAAAAAAAATATATATATATATGAGAATGATCTACAGGGCAAAAGGAAGGTTGCATTGGCCAATTAATTAGATAGTAATATTTGAAGAACATAGTGTTAGAAGAGATAGTAAGATTCAGAAAACTTGAGGATATAGTGTTATGACTGATGATTAAGGCCTGATTGTACTCTATCTCAGTCAGTAAGTCCACAAACATTTATTAAGCATCTACTGTGTGTCAGTTACTATGCTAAACATTAGGGATCAAAGAAGGACAAAAGCAGTCCTTGATCTCAAGGAGTTCACAATTTCTTGGGTGAAATAACATGCAAATAATTATGTACAAATGAGACTTATATAAGGTGAATTGGAAATAATCTCAGAGCAAAAGCACCAGCATTAAGGGATTAAGGGAGGTCAGAAGGTCTCTTGCAGAAAATGAAATATAAGCTATGGTATGAAGGAAGTCATGGAAGGCAACAGGTGCAGGTAATGATGGAGAGATGGAGGATAGCTAGTGAAAATGTTTGGAACTGGGAGATAGGGTGTCTTGCACAAAGAAGAAATTGGCCATTGTCACCAAAGCACATGGGAAGACGTAAGATGTTATAGGAAGATTAGAAATAAAGAGGTATGGGGGGGCAGTTGGATAGCTCAGTGGATTGAGAGCCAGACCTAGAGAAAGGAGGTCCTAGGTTCAAATCTGGCCTCAGATACTTCTCAGGTGTGTGTCCCTGGTCAAGTCACTTGACCTCCATTGCCTAGCCCTTACCACTCTTCTGCATTGGAATCAATACACAGTATTGATTCCAAGATGAAAGGTAAGGGCTTAAAAAAAAGAAAAAATGAAATAAAGAGATATGGGGAAGTCTTTGAAGGACTTTGAACACCAAACAAAACATTTTATCTTTAATACTAGAGGTGATAGGAAGCACTGAAGTTTCTTGAGTATAGAACATATCTGTCCTTTAGCAAGACTGATTTAATAGTTAGGTGGAAGATAGATTGAAGTAGGAAGACTAACCAGCAGGCTACTGCAATAGTCCAGGTATGGGATGATGAGGGCCTGTACCAAGGGAGTGACTGTGTTAGAAGAGAGAATAGAGATGTCACAAAGGCAAAATCAACAGGACTTGACAATAAATTGGATTTGGGGAGTAAAAGAGAATAAGAGGTCAAGAGTGACACCTAGGTTGAGCTTGGGTGAGGGTAAGAATGGTGGTGTCCTCAACAGTAATGGGAATTTTAGGAAGAGGAGAAGGATATGAGGGAAAATATGATGAATTCAGTTTTGGACATATTTAGTTTAAATTATCTATGGGATATTCAGTTTGAGATGTCCAATGGGCAATTGGACATATAAATCTAGAGGTAAGCAGGAAAGTTAGGGCTGTGTAGCATAGAGTTTCAAATTGAATCCATGGGAGCTGATAAGATTACCTAGTGAAGAATAGAACAAAGGAAGAAGAGAAGAGGACAGAGTTCAAAGCCTTAAGGGACACCCATAGTAAGTGGTCTTGACCTGGACAAAGATCCAGAAAAAGAAGAGTGGTCAGTTAGGTAGCAGGAGAACTAAGGAAGAGCAGTGTCACAAATACTAAGAATAGAGTATCGTGGAAAAGTAGATGACCAATGGTGTCACAGTTGGTAGAGGTTTTAGTAGATCCCCAGCTCATCTAGCCTGTGTGAACAGCCAGGTTGTTTTTGTACAGAAGTGAAAGGGTATGTCTGGAAATATTGTGACTTACTCTTCCTGGAAGTCTTTTAGAAGACACTGACTTCTTGTCAAATGTGTTAGAGAGGGGATTCTTTTTGGGATATGGGTTAGACTAGATGACTACTGAAGTCCCTTCCAATTCTCAGATTCTATGATACTTTGATTCTTTCTGCCCAGTGACTCCAGTAGAACCTGGGAAGCAAGAATCCCTGGAGGGAAGAAGGATAAGGATACTACAAAGGTATCCTTGCCTGTAGATCTTTTCATTAAAATGCCACAATAGGGTTTGGTTAACCTAGAGCATCAGGGGAATGAGAACTGAAAGGACTCCTATCAATTTCCAATCCCAAAACATTAAAGAAAATATTAAACACATTAATATTCATCTTTGAAATAGTGACAAAAATATATCTATATTTTATAATCAATAACATTAAACTGTTCCTTAGTTGTAAATCTAAAAAAAAATCCTGATCACTAATATGGATTGACCTAGAGTAGTATAAAAAGAAGAGAGTGATTTGACTTGTATTTGGGAAATGGTATAATGATTCCAGTGATATCAAGACTCTCCTTGAGAGAAAAGATACTTATTTTTTCATATTAATCTTCCTCCAAGCTTATCTGGCTATAAATCAAAATACTACAATCTTTATGTGAAAAAAATGGTGAGTGTTTTAAAGGGGAATAGAGAAATGCATGGATTTCTGGCCAAGATGACTGCTTGAAAACAGCCCAAATTCAATAATCCTACTCTAGCAGAAATCTAAAAATTTCACTTGACTGAATAATGATTGGGATGTTCAAGGTGAAACAACAATATGTTCTATCCCAGAACTATATACTAAGTCAGCTGGAAGCCCACCTCATAGGCAAAAGGAAAAAGGTCATCAGAAAAGCCCATGTGAGCCCAGGAAAGTAAGATAGCAGTTTCTCAAGATGACGAGAGATTAGCCAGAGACAGAGTATCCTGAAAGACTCTGTATTCTTTAGATGGTAATGCCACCTTGAGAAAAACTAGTGTGGTCAGAAAATCAAGGGTAAGATAGTTCACAAAAGAAAGCTGAAAACCTAGATGGAGGGAATGGTACTTGGCATATGGGCTTGGTGAAGTCAAGGAAGTCTAAATTGAGTATAACAGTGTGGAAAATGAGTAGATTTTTTTCTGAGACTATTAACTATTGTCAGCTATGGGGGTGATTGAAATAATATTTTGACTAGGATCCCCAGGCCCAGAGGATGAGATCTCTAATGCTCATTCATAAGCTAATCTTCAGCCCCTTGAAGATCTGTTGCTCTGAATTTCAAAGATGGGGTTTGAAAAAGGGAATCAGGAGATGGAGATTTTTTATAAAACCCAAATGACCTGTTAAGACCAAAAAGGACCAACCATCCAAAAGCACAATGGGAGAGAGAGCTTGGGTTAAGCATAAAGCCCAGGTTCAGGAGCTTAGACAGGAAAAATGAGTGAACCAAAGAAGTTGGCCATTAGAAAGAATTTTTGTAGTACCATAGATAGACAAAAATCCAACTTAGAAGAAGAGTAATCCAAAAAAACTTTTAAGTCAGCTAGGTGTTGAAATGGATTTCTGGGCCTGCAGTTCAGAACTTCTGAGTTCAAGTCCAGTCTTGGACACTTATTATGTGATATTGGCCAAATCATTTAATGTCTTTTTGCCTCAGTTTCATCATTTGTGGTAGCACCTACTTCTCAGGGTTATTTTGAGGATCATATGAGATCATGATGTTTTTTTAAACTCTTACCTTCTGTCTTATAATCAATACCATATGTTGTTTCCAAGTCAGAAGAGTGGTAAAGGCTAAGCAATGGGAATTAAGTGATTTGTCCAGGGTCATCCTTCTATGAAGTGTCTAAGACCAGATTTGAATCCAAATACCTCCCATCTCTAGGCCTGACTCTCAATCTACTGAACCATCTTGCTACCCCTTCATAAGTTATTTGTAAAGGGTTAGCACTAGTTCTTGACACATAGTTGGCACTATATAGATGTTAGCTATTATTAAGGGAAAATTGGCTTTTATACAAGGACTACATGAATACCTAGAAGAAATCAAGCAAGAGTTTTAAAAAAAAAGAATAAAAGCTGTGGAGCAAAGAATTGGAAGAAAATGAAGCTTAGAAAAGAAAGTAGTGAACTTTATCTATGAAACAAAATTAATCAAATTGAAATCGACAGTATGAAAGAGCAAAAAATATTAGAATAAAATGAAAGGATTGAAAAAAAGAAGAAAATATAAGACGTCTGATTTAAAAAACAACTGATATAGAAATCAGCTCAACGAAAGATAATTTAAGAATTACTGGCCTTTGTAAAAACTATGACCAAATAAAATCCCAAACACTTCATGGAGTCATAAATGAAAACTGACCAGAACCTTTACAACCAAACAAGCAAAGTAAAAATAGAAATAATTCACCAATCGCCTCCTGAAACAAACATTAAAAGAAAAATATCTAAGAAGTGACTAGCAAAAATCCCAAACTCCAATATCAAAGGAAAAAATATTTCAATCATCCAGAAAAAAGGAGTTCAAGTACTAAGGAACCACAATCTGGATCACACACAACCTGGCAGCTTCTACTAGAAATATAAAAGAAAGCTAAAAATATCATTTCAAAAGGGAAAGGATAGAGACTTACAACCAAGAGAAACTTAACCTTGTGAAGTTGAGCCTAGTAATGTAGTTAGAGGCAGGGGACAGTAGGATAATGGATTTTTAATGGAATGAAGAACTTTCAAGAGTTTCTGATGATAATATGACACCAAAGGAGAGTAATAAATGTTGGAGGGGATGTGGCAAAATTCGGATATTAATGCACTACTGGTGGAGCTGTGAATTCATACAACCATTCTGGAAGACAGTTTAGAACTATACCCAAAGGGTAGGTGCTACCACAAATGATGAAACTGAGGCAAAAGACTGTTTGCCCTTTGATCTAGCCATACCACTGCTGGGTCTATACCCCAAAGAGATAATAAGGAAAAATACTTTTACAAAAAAATTTATAGGTGCACTCTTTGTGGTGACAAAAAATTGGAAAATGAGAGGGATACCCTTCAATTGGGGAATGGCTGAACAAATTGTGATATCTGTTGGTGATAGAATAGTATTGTGTTAAAAGGAATAATGAACTGGAGGAATTCCATGTGAACTGGAACGATCTCCAGGAATTGATGCAGAGTGAAAGGAGCAAAACCAGGAGAACATTATACACAGAGACGGATACACTGTGGCACAATCTAGAAGCAGTGCAGTGATCCAGGACAATTCTGAGGTACTTAGGAGAAAGAATGCTATCCTAATTCAGAGAAAGAACTGTGGGAGTAGAAACACAGAAGAAAAACTGCTTGATCACATGGTTCAATGGGGATATGATTGGGGATATAGACTCTAAAAGATCACCCTAGTGTAAATATTAATAATATGAAAATAGATCTTGATCAGTGACCCATGTAAAACCCAATGGAATTGTTCAATGGCTATGGGAGGGGGAAGTGGGAGGAGGGAAGGAAAAGAATATAATTCATGTAACCATGGAAAAATATTCCAAATGAATTAATTAAATAAATAAACTAAAAAAAAGAATTTCTGATGAAAAATCAGAACTGCATAGAAACTTTGGAATGTAAACACGAGAGTCAAGAGAAACCTAGAAAAGTAATTTATTTGAGCAATTAGAAAAGTCAGTACAATGATGCAGTGCTAACATTCCAATATGGTAAGAAAAAAAAAGTATCTCTACAGAATCTTAATGTCTTCAAAAGTCACTGAGAGAATCAAATAAGAAAAACAGAGCACCTGAAGGTGAATTGGTTCTCTTCTGAGGGTTTGAAGTGGAACAAGAAGAGAACTGTGAAAGGAATACACTACAAAAGAGGAGAAGTGAATAGAAGTTGCTCTATTTCATAATTCAAGCATATGAAAAGAAGGATATACAAATATAGAGAAAGAGGTAGAAGAAGAGGCATCAGATGAACCTTATTTTTATCTGAATTAAAAAAAAGTTTGAGTACACATGCCCAAAGTGTCAAACTCAATAGGAAAATAAGAGATAGACATAGGGTGAAGGAAGGGCTGGTCAAGAAGGAGGATAATCACAAGCAAAAAACTTCTTCATTCCAAATGGATTAAGAGGAAAAAAGAAAAGAAAAGAACTGGAATCAGGGGAGGTCTTGACCAGGAATTGATTGGAGGCTAAATAAATTTTGATAGTCAGGAGGTGCAGTAGATGGAACATAGGAGTTGGAATGAGGAAGATGTGAGTTCAAAACTAGCCTCAGACAAATTTAGTAGTTATGTGAATCTGAGCAGCAAGTCACTTAACCCTCTCTATGCCTCAGTTTTCTCATTTGTATTAAGAAGCTTTGGGTTTTTAAATTGTTCACCAAAAACCATATTTTCTTTTAGAATATCAAAATAAGTAAATTCCTCTACATCCAGTGAAATAAAAGTTACATTAAAATATGAGTCTCTCTTCATTTAAATGGCCCCAACTAATCCTGAATTTTACCTGTTGTCTTAAAAACTGACATGATCATGCTTTTTCTTGCATTGTTAGGACTTCTCAAACAATAAATATATCTATGGTCACAATCATAGGTCAAGCAGTGCTCTAAAGAGCCTATTTTTTTTAACCCTTGTACTTCAGTGTATTGTCTCATAGGTGGAAGATTGGTAAGGGTGGGCAATGGGGGTCAAGTGACTTGCCCAGGGTCACACACAGCTGGGAAGTGGCTGAGGCCGGGTTTTGAACCTAGGACCTCCTGTCTCTAGGCCTGACTCTCACTCCACTGAGCTACCCAACTGCCCCCAGAGCCTATTATTTTTTAATATTATAACATTGTAATGCCATGGAAAGCATCCTAGAATCAGAAGATCTGTTTTCTCATCTGAGAGACTTGGATGCCCTCTTAGGTGCCTTCCAACTTTAAATCTATGATCCTAAAAAAACTGATTTCTGTTTTACTGGAATTTTAAGCCTAATACATGACTTTCTTGGTCTGTTAGATCATAGCTCCAGTATTTTACACTAGAAAATTTTGAGACCTATAATTCATACTTAATTTTGGATTATATAGAGAAGAGTACATATAAGATGCAAGACAAGTTTGAAGGGAGATAGATATCTTACCTTGTATTTTTCTGTTTAGGCCTTGAGAATTATGGGAGCTTCTTTTTGTGGTTGTTCTATTGATTCAGTCCCTGGTTTTGTTGGTTTTGTATGAGCTTGGAGATTGCCCTGTTACTTTTTTTTCCAGGCCTAAATGAGAAATATAAATAGTTTGGGTGTGTTTATTTTATAAAACTTATAAAAGTCCTCGAAGATGCAGCTGATATTTTTTTTTCTAAAAGTACTTTCCCAAAAATTCTTGGCTTTAAAGAAAGCAATCTTTTCCATTCAACTACTGAGCATAGTTTGCAATACAAGTGAATATACTGTGTAGCAACATTAAACTTCTTGGCTGCAGTAGAAAACATTTTATCTTTTGAGGATGCTGCAAAATCATAAACTGGAAAAGTCAAAGTCAATTTATGAACTCTCCAAGATGTAGCTAAAGAAATCGCTAGCAAATAAATATACGAAGATTATCCAGCCTTGTGTTACATGCAAAATGACGTTTGGGCTCTTCTCTAGGAGACTATGCTGTATCTGTTATGTAAGATTATGAGTGCCTTGGGGTCTCCCTAATAAAAATTTTTCTTTGGAGTGATATAATTGAAAGCTTTGGTGATAACTACTATCACTGGGGTTGAAAAAGTTCCTTTTTTAATTGGAGCTTTTATAAAGTATTGTAATCTACTTTTAAAATATCACAAACTATCTAAAATTGAAATGAATGTGTTCCTCAGCATCGCTGTGAGTGTTGCATCCCAACTCACTTCAAAATTAAATAAATTATATTTCTTTGTTTCTTGTGAATTCACAGGTTCCTGTTCTATTATTTATTCTCTTTAATATATTTTCTCAAAGCCAAATTCTGCCCTCAGATTAGAATGTTTTAAAGAGAAAGTTAGTGCCTCACGGATTGGTGGGGATAACCACAGATCAAGGAGGAGGACTGAAAATGAAATAAATGTAGTATAAAATGTTCTGGAGGTTCAGTAAGTCAAATTCAGTCTTCAAAATCTGCTGCTTAAATGAAAGTATCTTCTACTATCAAGTGTTCTGATATTCCTTCTTTTAAGTCTGCTTTATTTAATGTCTCAGTGGATCCAGGATCACATTGACTTGGGTATTCTCTTCAGTTTTCATTTGTGTCTGATATTTTGTGACTCCATTTGGGGTTTTCTTGGCAAAAATACTGGAGTAGTTAGCCATTTTCTCTTCTAGCTCATTTTATAGACGAGGAAACAGAGGCAAACAGGGTAAAGTGACATGCCCACAGTCACACTGCTAGCAAATATTTGAATCCAGATTTTAAACTCATGAAAACGAGCCTTCCTTACTCCAGACCCAACACTATTCACTATATCCCCTAGTTATCCTTGGGCATTCTAATGGGGTGATAACCCATCTGTGCCTTCTATGTCTCTCTTGTCCACATTATCCTGTAAATCTTTCATAGAGGATGCAATTAATTAATTAATAAGCATTTATTAAATTCTTATTATATTTCAGGTATTGTACCAAGCAAAAGAGATGTATAAAGAAAGACAAAAACAGGACCTACTATTGAGGAACTTATATTCTAATGTAAGAGACAATATGTAAATAAATAGGTACATAACAGAAGTATGTTGGTATGTAGGTCACTTTGGGGAGGATGACATTAGCTGCTGGAGGGACTAGGAAAGGTCTCCAACAGAGACTAGTGGTGTTTAAGCTGAGTCTTAGAGGAAATAATTGTTTCTAAGAGGTGGAGATGAGGAGCGAGAGTATATATTAGGGGCCTTCAATTAAACATTTATTAAGATCCTGTGTAAGGTCTTCTACATCGGAGGTTCTTAACCTGGATTTGTGAACAAATATATATCTATGGGTGTGCATGTGTGTATAATATACATGTATATGCATGTATATATATTTATATATTTATGATTAGACAACTATCTAAATATAATTGGTTTTCTTTGTAATCCTATACATTTAAAAACAGTTCTGAGAAGAGGTTTATAGGCATTACCACCCTGCTAAAGGAAGCCTTCCCTCCCCATACACACATTCTACTCTCTGCTGTAGATCTTTTAACAGTTTGTAAGTTAGTACCAAGTCAAGTAGGTTTTTAACTTGTTTCAAAGTTTTATATCACTAATCATTGCTTATAATCCCCACAGTTATAAATTGTCTTCTACAATATTTCTGGGGTATGTTTAATTATCTATGAAAGATATTATCAAACCAGCAAGTACATTTTCGAGAAATGGATGAAGAGGAATAGCAGTTCGTTTAAAGTTTTCACAACTCTAGAAAAATTGAGAAAATCACTGCTGTGGAAATAAGATATTACATTTCTCTCCTTGAGAATCCTTTGAAGACAGAGAAGTGTTGCCTAGATTTGAGGTAGCCTGGGTGTTATCATTATTGATGCTACTGAAAATTATATTCAAAAAGTGAAGTCACATCATGGTTTCTGAGATCTTTTTTTAACCCTTACCTTTGGTCTTAGCATCAATACTGTGTGTTGGTTCCAGGGTAGAAGATCAATAAGGATTAGGCTATGGGAGTTAAATGACGGCTCACATAGCTAGGAAGTGTTTGAGGTCAAATTTGAACCCAGGACTTCCCATCTCTGGGCCTGGCTATCTAGCCACTGAGCCACCCACCTGCCCTTGGTTTCTGAGATTTTTAAAAAATTTTTGAGGGGGAAGCTGGGTAGCTCAGTGGAGTGAGAGTCAGGCCTAGAGACAGGAGGTCCTAGGTTCAAACCCGGCCTCAGCCACTTCCCAGCTGTGTGACCCTGGGCAAGTCACTTGACCCCCATTGCCCACCCTTACCACTCTTCCACCTATGAGACAATACACCGAAGTACAAGGGTTTAAAAAAAAACATTTTTGAAATATTTTGGCACTGGACTTAAATCTAGGTGGCACAAATGGACAGAGTGTGGGACTTGGAGTTAAGAAGACCTAACAATGAATATGGCCTTATAAATGCTTCTGGACAAGTGATCTAACCTCTCATTCTCAATTTCCTCATCTTTAAAATGGGTGTTGTAAGAACACCTGCCTTATTGTGAGGATCAATTGAGATAATATATGTAAAGTGCTTTGCAAACCCCAAAGTGCTATGTAAATTCTCGCTTACTATTATTAAAGTGGGACTGATGTAGTTGATTCCATGGAGATTTCCCTAGTCGTTTGCTAAGCAAATCATTAAATATAGTTCCCAATAATGAGTCTGGCCTCATATTTTTGGTTTTTCCTTAAGGAGTTTTTACATTAGAATTTAATGCCACTGCATCATTGTTTCAGCACATGACAAGAAAATCAAAAATCAAAAATTCACTCTTGAAATTCTTCATTTATGTCTACACATTTAAAGTTATTTAATCCCAACAGTCATTTGGCTGGAAGGGACCATAGGCATTATCAAATGTAGCCTTCTCTTATTATTAATGAAGACATGGACATACAGAAAAGTGTAAGTATTTGCTGAAGGTCACACGACCAGTTAATTGCAGTTGCATCTAGAACCCTGGTTTTCTGACTGCCAATGTAGTAGTTTTTCTACTGTACTATATTGCTATCCTGACATAGCTCCCTTGAGGAGAAATAAACTTGAAAATATATGTTTGAAAGAAACAAGAACAAATGAATGGGAAAGGGACTGGTAAGCAGTTAATGGGTTAGATTCTCTCCTGGTGACATTAGACAAAGCCTACAATGTCTTATGGGATTCAATGATTTACTATGAGTTGTAAATGAGTAAAACTGACATAGGAGCTAGGTATGGTGGACATCCATGTAGCACCAACTTCTGAGGAAGCTGAGACTGGTGGTTCACTTGACCTTGGGTGTTCTGAGAAATAGTAGGCTTAGATCATTGGGTGTCTGCATTGTTTGGCACCAATAGGGTGAGCTTCCATGAGTGGAAGGGCACCAGAGTGCTTAAAGAGGGGTGAACTGACTCAGGTAGGAAACAGCAGGTCATAGCTTCCATGCCAATCAGTAGTGCTTCTAATTAGTTGAGATAAGTAGAGACAATCTCAAAATAACAACAATAACAGTCTACAAAACTTAACATAGGCCTCTTCCTACTTGTAAAATGTACAGGGATCTCAGAGAAGAAGATATTAAAGAATAGATCATAGAATTAGAGATCTGCAGCCAAAAAGGGCCTCAAAGGTCATCTAGTCCAAACTGTTCACTTTAAGAATGAGGAAAATGAAGCCAACAGAGTTTGAATGACTTATTCAAAGTTACCAAGTCATAAATGATAGAGCCAGAATTTGAACTTAGGTCCAGTGACCTCCAAGTTTAGAGCTCCAGGCTCAGCACACTTTTCATTGCACAATATACCTAGTTCTTAGGACTGTGTTTCATCCATAGTAAGTGCTCAATAAATGCTTGTTGGTTGATTAATCAATACTGCCTCTGTGTTTTGCTGTTGTCTCCTGTTTTCCCTCTGTAAATGGGAATACAATCAATTCTACATTATCACAGATCCAACTATCCATTTTTTGGATTATCCATGCTCTTTGCTTTTCCTCTTTTCGTCTTGGCTGCCTGGCTTCCAGTCATTTCACTGTTCATTAACCACCTCCACTAGTGAGAAGAAAAGGAAATGAAACTCCAAACAGTCAATCTTTCTTCTTTGTTAGCACCTCTAGTGAAAGATTTGGTGAGAGGTGACAAAACTCAACTACTAAATAAAATAAAGCATTTGAGTTGCCTGTAAATTTCAGTTATCTATGGGTTTACTTTTCATCTCTGCCTAGTTTTCCAATATGAGGTAACTATTAGTTGCCTACGTAAAATGTTTCTATTTGAACACAACTCAGTTTACATCTGAATTACATTAAGGGAGGATCCTTCCAAATAGTGCATCCCCTTCCCCCTGCTCTTACTCAGCTGGGAAATTAGGAAGATTTATTTTGTGAAACTCATTAAGATTTTATAAGAAGAGAGTCTATGAGTGAAGTAGGTCATATTTAATCTCCCAGTCATGCCCTTCAGGCACTACGGTTGTGGGTTTAGAGCTCTGTTGGTGCAAGGACTACATGGACTCCTAAATCGCATTGCTGCTAAATAAGGGTATCTATGTCATTATAATATTCCTCTGCCGAGTCTGAAGTTAAACATTCTTGACTTTTGACACTGAATGCCCTCAGTCCCTGCAGACCTTCCAACCTTAATAAGTTTATATCCCAAGAGCTTCAGATCATACATATGATTATATAAATTTATGAAAGTCATAATTACATCTCTAAGAACTAAGAGTATCCAGAAGAGGTGATGATCTAAGACATTATCTGCTCCAAAAAATGAAGGTAGCAATCATAAGAAATCACATGAAAAGCATCCCCAGATATACAACTGTATTAGTAGTTGGGATGAGATGAAGTTGGAAAGCAGCAGGATACAGTGAATAGGGAGATGCTTCAGAGTCAGGAAGATCTGGATTCAATTTCCACCTCTTGACACATACTATGTGACCCTATACAAGACACTTAACTTATTCTTGGCAACTCTTACAGACTATAAATTTCAGAGAAGTTACCAACTTGCATCAGTAGAGGAAGATGTTCATTGTGAGATCTTTATAGAGTTAATGCTAATATGACTATAATATCATAGTATAGTATGTTAATTCTATATTTTTTGATGAAATCACAAGTCTAGTCCCTGTAATGTATAGTTTCCTGGAGGAGGGGGCTGGTATAAGAGGAACACTCTTAGAATGCCTTTTCCATTAGTTGTGCCTAGTTGGGGTAGAATGAAGCTCTTTAAAAACCACAAGATTAGATCATGAATACAATGGAATTTCACCATAATTTGGTTCCCTAGAGTACAGATTTTGGTATTATGAAGTTCTATGGGGTCTTAATTACTGGAAGTGTCTCCTGTCAAACCCATAATGTGATCCTACATCATGGATTCTGATGAGAGCATTATAATATCGCTAATATATTTACATATATGAATATATGTAAATATATTGTGGTTTCATCACTGTAGGAACCTTCATAACCAATCAGATCACAAGCCAGTAAGTTACAGTTTTAGAGAGTTGGCTTAGGTTCAAAAAGGTTAATTTCCCCATAAGAACAAAGACATTATTTAATATGTATGTTCATATGTTTGAATATACACATATTTGTGAATATAGTTTATATCTATTTCCACAGGGTGATATGGCACTAACACTTTTGGTATACCATGTATAAGTATGTATATGCATGTATATGTTTATGTGTAGTATATGCTATAGTAGATCCATAATCTCGTTTGTGTAGGTATTGTGATAGGGATTATAACTTATCTATGTCTATTCATCCTTTATGACTCTTGTCCATTTCCTTTTTTTAAAGTTATCATGGAAAGGACATCTAACATGCTGGGAGAGCCTTCCTCATTTTTCTTTGACTTCATAAGAACATTCATGTGATACCTGGGCTACTTTTTGCTTTTCCCTCACTCTTGTCACATGACCACTCTATTTTCTTTTTTTGATTATGTGTTTCTTTGGTGACATCTTTTATGTACTTACTTATATATGTCCTTGTTTTTTTACTTTGGGGAAAGTTTTTTTTAAAGACCCATTTAAAATACTCCTTCTTTTAAACTCCATTATTCTTCTAGTAATGTTGTGTGCCATAAACACTACAATCCTCAAAAAATTAAAATTGAGGATTAACCAAAGGGCAATAGAGAAGGTACTTGGTATATAACCTCCTACACATGTACTATAATTATATGGAGAGAATATATGTATACATATTTATATGTAGATGATAAACTAATATAATCCTATTTAAAGTCATATTGGTAAAAAAAAATCTCTATCCACAAATATTTGACTTCAGTTATTTGGACTCCGGTAATCTGGAATTGTTAGGTAAAGCTTAAGTAATTTTTCTTTGCCTAATATTCCATCCTTGTGATCAGATCATACTTTCTGGGATGCTTCCAAAAACGACAAAAACAAATACCTTATTTATATAGATACTTCCCTTTCAGCAGGAAGGACATATACTAGAAGGATGTGGTATGGAATGTACTGAGATTAAAGAAGCCTCAGGAGTTCTGCATTTTATAAATTTACAAAGTGAATTTAGCCATATCACTTTCACTTCCTTTACACCCTGATCTTCAAAGGCATCTTATTTATATTCCCTGAGGAGAAACAGGGAGTAAATGGAACTACCAATCACATTGAAGTTTATTTAAGGACAGGGAGTGGTATCTTATATAATTTTAGGACCCTTCTTATTATCCTGCATAGTTCTGGTATCAATAACTATTTGATTAATTGAATGAATGGAAGGAAGCTAACAGCTATCTTGAATAATAATATTTGAAATACATGTTAGAAAGGTTAATTTAGGAAATAAGACTTAGAAATATAAATTCAGAATTTTTCATCTTTTTGTATATCTTCTAGAAAGGCAGAACCCTCAGTTTTATTAGCTGTGAAATGGGCTGAGAAAATTTGTCAGAAATAGTACTTGCAAGTAACAATACTTTGTAGCTCTTTTGTACTTATTGTAGATGTAATCTATGTAAAAGCTGTGTAAAAAAAAGTTGTCTCTCATTCCCAGGACACCAAGAGATGATGAAATTAAAAGAATTATGAACAATGATGATTAGATAAAATATTGAATGGAATCTCTACAAAAACATTTCCTTCTCTTCTTTTAGCCCTCCATTTTAATATCAACACATATTGGCAAATTAATTTTGAATTGCTTGCAATTTTAATTAATTAATTAAACTGTTCATTCATTTTTGTTGCTGATACTTAAATCTCAATAAAGGTAAATACCTAAAAGAAAATATTGTGTGCAGATGCAGAGAATTACAAATGCACCTTTCCTTCCAAAGATTAAAATAGAAATAGCAGTTTAAAATTATGTTCTTGGCTCTGTATAGTAGGACTCCTAGTTTCCCTTGTGCCCTGGGGAAAGAACTAGCAGCAATGGATGGAAGTTGCAAAGAGGCAATTTTAGGCACAATAAAAAGAAAAAAATATGCCCACCATTCCCACTCTCTAAAAGTAGAATACTGGAGATCTCCAAGCAAAGCCTGAATAACTGTCTATTGAATATGTTGTAGAGGGATTTTTCTTTTAGTTATAGATTGGACTAGTTAGTCAACAAGAACTTTTCCAACTCTGACATTTTGTATATTTCAGGAATTAGTATTGCCTCAATTGGACAAGGCAATTAATCTGAATTTATAATTTAACTCACTAGTGGTGAAACTGATTGTTGCATAAATGCTTGGAAATCTTCTGGGAAGACTGGCTAGGGAAGTAGAAAATAAGAATTATTGGGGGCAGCAAAGTATCTTAGTGGATTGAGAGCCAGACCTTGATAGACAGGAGGTCCTGGGTTGAAATCTGGCCACAGACACTTCCTAGCTGGATGACCCTGGGCAAGTCACTTAACCCCCATTACCTAGTCCTTACACCTTTTCTGCCTCAGAACTAATACACAGTATTGATTTTAAGACAGAAGGTAAGGGTTAAAAAAAAAAAGAAAAAGAAGAATTATTTAAGTAAATGAGATAGTATGTGTGAGGTCTTAGAGTGTCAGGAAACAAAGACTTCATCATCTTTATAGGCAATTAAATCTAGTGAAACTGAAAAATAAATTAGCATCATGATTGTTTTTAAGTGTAGCAGAAGACCCTTTGCTTCCAAATGGGGGAAAGTGATATTCTTTCCCTTAGCCTTTATACCTCTCTGCATGACCAAGCACAACTGAATGGAAATTGTTTGTCCCACATGTGACAGATGTGAGATGGGGTTATGTTTTTGGTGGCAGGTGTCATTTATATCTGCAGAGTGGTAGGTATGTTGCTATGTGTCTGTCAGTGTTACTGTATGGCACTTAGCATATTTTGCCATCTGCCAGTTCTGTGACCCAGCCAAGGTGACTTACCACAGCTCAAAAGAATGTGTTTCCAGCCTTCTTAGTGACATGCATGACACGTTATAAAATCAGGCAATCTCTGCTGGATAATGGTGCATAGCATATCAATCAGCTATGTTATGCTACTAGGTTGTACAAATCTTTGTTGGAAAACACCTTAACTGCCTGATCTAGAGAGAAGGAAAGGAGCTGTTATTAAGATACAGTCTTCACCCTCTTCAAATGGTGAGCTAACAACTTCTCCTGTGTGCTCCTCTTTAACTTATTCTGCTGGAGGCCATGTAATAATATTGATCAGAGCCATACTAATAACTAGCATTTCTATAGCTCTTTAAGGTTTACAAAAAGCTTTACATTTATTATCTCATTCAATCTCTACTATATAACATCTGTTATTGGTTCATCTGTGTGATGCATAGTATTTTTTTCCTCTTCATTTGACTTTGTTTCCTAGCAATTTGGTTATTTCCCCCGTATTCTGAGTAGGGGCATAATTCTAACCCATCATGAAGTTAGCATCCCTCAGACAGACAACTGTATAGCTTGATGCTTTCAAGCACTTTTGGTATTTTGAAAAAAAGCACAAGAATTAAAGGGTGTGGATTCAAATTCCTCATCTTACATTTGTCACATCTTTGACAATGTGTAATCAGAAATCTTGAACCCTTGGACTCCATCTCTCAGAATTCATTTTTACCTCCCAGAATCCTTTTCCCTTCATCCACATAGTGTCCACATAGTATTGCAAATAAGTTTGCTGTAACCCCGCCCCCTCTGGCTCTCTTCTCTCCCCACCTTGGCTGGGTTAGCTCCTTATTTACTCTAGCTTTTTTATTTTCTTTTACTTCAAATTACTATTAATAAATCTTATTAAATGTAATACTTAGAGATATTGTATATTAAGCTTACAACAAGTTCTATTCATTTATGCTTATTCATACCTGGAGATATAAAAATGAAAGGAAAAGGATATATTTCCCTCCATTTTCTACTAATTTCCTATATGACCTTGGATGAATCATTCAATCTAGTATGGCCTCAGTTTCCTATAAAAATCAAGGGGTGAGGGGTAGCTAAGTGCCTCAGGGGATTGAGAACCAAATGTAGAGTCTGGAGGTCCTGGGTTCAAATATGACCTTAGACATTTCCTAGTTATGTGACCCTGGGCAAGTCACTTAACCCCCATTTCCTAACCTTTACCACCCTTCTGCCTTGGAACCAATATACAATATTGATTCTAAGATGGAAGGTAAGAATTAAAAAAAAAATGAGGCAGGGTAAGGTTTGGACTAGATCATGATTTTTAACCTCAGGACCATGAGCTTAAAAAATATTGATTTTGCTAACTATTTCTACTTAATTGGTTTTCTTTATTATTCTATGTATTTTATTTCATGTCTTTAAAACATTATTCTGAGAAGGGGCCTATAAGATTTGTCAGTTTGTCAAAGTGGTCCTTTCAGGGGTGCTGGAGCCAGCACAAAAGGTTAAAGACAGCTGATTGTTAAATTTTCAGTGTGAGCATTTACACTTTGAAAAATGGCAAATGCTGCAAATCAGGCCTTGATTTATTGTTTTATTGATTGTTTAGACTCAAGAAATCAGTGGAGAAAATGTTAATAACACAGATTAAACTTTAAAAGCGTGTCTTGAATAATTTTTTTTGAGAGTCAATCAATTAACATTTAACAGCATGCCTCTGGTCCATGACACAAAGAAAGATGGAGAACCCTTGGATGAGATGATCTAAAAGGTCACTCATTTTCAGTTCTAAATCTTATTATCATCTTTGTGGATATTCCCTGTATTAATATAGATAGAGTTCTATTAAAAAAAACAAACAGAAAAACAACTCCTCCCCTGGTGGGCAGCCCTCTGGAGATGATGAGCTTCTCCTGAGTTAGCTAGACTGGTCCTCAAACCAAGACATATGATCACTTGCCAGGTGCATACTTGAAAACTTTCCAGCTTGGAAGGACTTGTTGGAACATGTGCTCTTTGAGTACAGATTTTGAGAATGTACACTCACCTTCATGCCATCGTGAGGCAATGGAGGAGGATTATAGTGAAGGATAGTGCCAGATGAATGACCATAAGAGAACTTGAGTCTTTTAACCACAATGTAAAGGAAGGACTAAAAGGTGATTCTCATTATCAGAAGGTCAGTCAGTCAATAAGCATTTATTAAACTCCTACTATATTCTGGGCACAATGTGAAGTGCTGGGGATATAAAAAGAGGCAAAAGACATCCTTACCCTCAAGGAACTCACTATCTAATGAGGAGGACAAGAAGCAAACAAATATATATGAACAAACTACATACTGGGGGAAAAAGGAAATAATTAAAAAAGGAAAGACACTACAGTTAAGGACTGGGAAAGACTTCCTATAAAAGTTGAGATGACAGAAAAACCAGTAAGCTGAGATGAGGGAAGAGAGAATTCTAGGTGTTATGGTTAGCCTGAGAAAATGGTCAAGACTGAGAGAGAAATCTTGTCCCTACAGAAATAATAAAGGATATAAAGTGCCAGGCTTGACATCGGGAAAACCTGGGTTCAAATCTGGACACAGACACTTCCTAGCTGTGTAACTGTGGGCTTAACCACTTAACCCAGGTTGCCTAGCCCTGTTCATTCTTCTGCCTTAGAATTGATACTAGGACAAAAGTTAAGGGTTTAAAAAATAATAATATAGGGATGGAGGGGAATGTGGTATAAAAAAGACTGGAAAGATAGAAGGGGGAGGACTGGATTATAAAGGGCTTTGAATGCCAAACAGAACATTTTGAATTTGATGCTGAAGGTGCTATGAGGGATTGGGAATTGAATAGGTGAATCAAGTGCCTTGAGATAGGTCAACCCACCAGTAGACTGTTTCAGTTGTCTAGACTCAAGTCGATGAAGGTCTGAACCAATTTGGTGGCAGTATCAGAGGAGAGAGAGGGATGTCTATGAGACATGATGCAAGGGTGAAATCAACAGGCCTTGGCAACAGATTTAATATGGGGAGGGGGGGTGAGAGTTGGTGAGGAGTAGAGAATGATACCCATCTGACCAACTGGGATGCCATGGTTGTTGCTCTCCACTGAAATAGGAGGGCAAAGGGGGAAAGATGAGTTCTTTGTCATGGATTTAGGATAATAGATTTAGAAATTGAAAGGACCACAGAAGTCAGCTAGACCAGAGGCCTTAGCTTAAAACACTACAGAGAGGTGTTGAACCAGATGAAAATGTAATTGGGGTGGGGTGGGTGAATGGGTAGGTAGCTCAGTGGATTGAGAGCCAGGCCAAGAGATGGGAGATCCTGAGTTCAAATATGACCTTAGACCCTTCCTAAATGTGTGACCCTGGGCAAGTCACTTACACCCCCCCCCCCACCCACATTGCCTTGCCCTCACTGCTCTTCTGCCTTGGAACTCATATACAGTATTGATTCTAAGATGGAAGGTAAGGGTTTTAAAAAACCTGGGAAATATTTAACAAAATAAATGAAAATACAATAGAACATAAAGTGAATGGTTTTCTAAGTCAATACATACCTGAAGGGATCCTTATTTAGAGTTCAGAGTTCTTCATTACTACATGAGTTGAGATCACTAATCTAGTGGTTTGATGCCATTTTTTTCTTCTTATAGATGACAAAGCTGAGATCCAGAGAGAGTAAGTGACTTGTCCATAGTCTGATCATAAGGCTATTTTGTGGCAGTCAGTATTTGAACCCAGGTCCTATGACTTCAAATTTACAACTCTTTCTGCTTTATCAGGGTCACAAAAGCATTTTAGTTAATGATTTTCTAACAGCCCAGGAATTTGCTTTATTCATGTTCGCAAATGAAATATAATTAAGTGAGATCTTTATTTTCCTTCTTTTATTTAGAAATTTATGTTAGGGACTTCTTAGTGATCCTGCAACACTAACCTGAGGTTTGAGAGGGTTGGTTTTCATTAGATAAATATTAAATGAGCTACTTTATTAGCTAAAGCAGAATTAAAATAAAATTTTACCTAAATCTCAAAAAAATCCCTTCTAATTATTATTATTTTATTTTTTAGATAATCCTTGACTTCTGTTTTAGTATCAAGCCTGAGATAGAAGAGTGGCAAGGGCTGGGCAATTAGGGTTAAGTGATTTGCCCAGGATCACACAGCTAGAAGTATCTGAGGTGAGATTTGAATCCAGATCCTCCTGGCTCCAGGTCTGGCCCTTCATCCACTGTGCTACCCAGCTACTTCCCCTCCTTCAGTGAATTCCTATGGCCAATCATTATTTCTAAATACATTGAATATTGCCTGGGATATTGCTGTACCAGATCCTAGCATATTGAAGGAGAAACATCTGGGAATCTGGGCTTTCTGAGTACTACAAAATGAAAAGTTTTGATTAAGCCTAAAGTTTCCAATTATAAAGATCATGATATTAGACTGCATTAATAAGAGTAGTCATGGAATCATCTAGAACTTCCTGAGAATGAAGATCAAGCTAATTTCTCAAATTTAGTTGAGAAGTCCTAAGAAGGTTGTGAAAATTCAGCTGATTCAGCATGACTGGTTGATAGGTAAATTATTATTATTGTACTCTTTCCTACATTTCCTCATTTTTCCTTCTTCATTATCCCTCCTTCCCAACCTTTATCATCTACTGTGATGATAAAAAGGAAATTAAGTTTTTTTCCCCTTACACTTATGGATTAACCCTGCAACAGCTTTCAAAATATAGAACTGTAGGAGACAGTGAAGTGGCTCAGTGGATTGAGAACCAGGCTTAGAGACAGAAAGTTCTGGGTTCAAACTTGGCCTCAGACATCCTAACTGGGAGACCCTGGGTAAGTCACTTAACCCTCATTGTCTAGCTCTTACTGCTCTTCTGCTTGAAACCAACACTGCAGAAGGTAAGGGCTTTAGGGGGAAAGATATATATAATTATAGCATATTCAATTTGGAGTAGACCTTACAGCTCTTCTGATCTCTTCTTTCTCCTTTGTTTCTCCTTAAACCAAACTATGATGATAAAATGTGTCATTAGGCACCCATCCTCCTACATTTTCCCTACATCATTTCATTGTGTTCTTTTCCCCCCCCTCCTCCCCCTCCTTCTTTATTTCTCTCCCTTAAATGGAGGAATCATGGAAGGTGGTGAAGTCATTGCAGGCATCCCCAGAGACAACCATAGAAAGAAACTCATGAATAAATTAAATAGTTGTCTGGGGTGCCTCAGATGGATTCAAGGTGAGAGTAAACATAATGAACTAAGTCTTGAGGTCACTTTTAACCTTATAACTTTTCAGTCTTCATTATTATACATATCTGAGAAGAGTGGTGGCATGGAGTTGCTTGGCTCCAGAGGAAAACTAGTTATTCCTTCTCTCTGACTCTCAACCTTGTGTGGGCTGAGCTACTCTTTCCCATCTAGAGAGTAAGTTGCCTTAGGCTAGGGCCTCGGAGTGGGGCTTTCTCCTGCTTAATTTCAATTTACCAGGTCTCTGCTTCCCACAAGAAAACTGCTAACTTAAATTTGTCTTAGGTTACTTTTTGGACTGGCCCAGATTAATTTAATCTTTTCCTTGTTTTTTTTGGGGGGGGGCAACTATAATAATGGATATCAGTAGAAAAAAAACTTTGGTTCATCTCAAGTCCCTAGCAACTAAAAAAAAAGTCCTAGCAATCTGAAACATTCTCTCTTTCTCTTAGAAACCCTCTGTTTTAGAATTAATACTATATATTAGTTTCAAGGCAGAAGAGCAGTGAAGGTTAGGCAATAGGTGTTAAGTGCCCAAGGTCACACAACCAGGAAATGTCTGGGGTCAAATTTGAACCCAGGACCTCCCATCTTTAGGTCTGGCACTCAATCCACTGAGCCACCTAGCTATCCCATAAAACATTATTTTCAGAAATATATACAAAAATTGAGAATTTTAGGTAGAAATAGATAATTATCTTTTAGTTGTTATGGAGGAATAGCGTAGGATGACAAGTCCTGGATCAGAGGAAAAATATTTTGTGAAAACTGTTAAGAAATGACATTTGGTATATAAACTTAAGCGAATGTGTTTTGGTTAAAGTGATTAAAACCAAAGCAGAATAGTAAAATTTTAGGGTTCAAGATTAGCATAGAAATTAATTTCTAAACATATAAGATGCCTTGTTACATTTAATTATTCCCTGTATGATTCTATAAAGTACAAATTAATTTCACAGCTCAATTTACATTTTGAAAACTGTAAGAGCTCCTTAACTTTATTATAGTTGTATATAGAATTCTATTTAGTATTAATGTGGTAGCTAAAGTGATGTTTCTTACCCCCTGCTCTACCCCCACCCTGTTTAGCACCCTGTCTTTAAAAATTCTACTTATTTACTAGGTGCTATTCACCACTGGTTGTCCCATAAAATAGTTTTAGTTTTGCTTTTAAAAGATGTTCCACTTTATGCATGCCAGATAAATTCCTTTCCACCCTAGCAAACCTGAGTCAGACTCACTGGGTGATAGATTGCGAGGGTGCTCAGAATCAGCAAGTACTTACTCAAGGTGTATGTGTGATCCTTGTTTTAATTTTTAAAAACCAACTTTGGCTAGAAGAAAAAGTCAAAGTGAATTAATTTACATCAATAGGAGCATGAGAATTGTGAGTGGGATGCCCTCCATATGGCAGAGTTTTCCACATTGTGGTTCATGTCCCCCTGGGGGAGGCTGAGACTCTCTCAGGAGGGGTGTGAAGCAACAGTCAAATTTAGTGACTATTTTCAAGTACAACTCCCACAGAAATGTGGGAGAATATTTTTTTTCAGCAAACATAAAGTTCAAGTCAAAGTCAACAAAAGCCAGACTAATAGGGCTAGATTGCTCCAATTGACAGGAAATGCAGGACAACTATTACTTAATACAGTAAGCACAATCAAGGTCAAATCTGAGTCATCAGCAAGCACCAGGTAGGCGTGATTTAGTGCTGTTACCTTCTGCCATTGTAGGCTCATGACACAGTTGAGTGGTATCATTGTGAAGCTTGATATATTTGAAAGTTTTGGATAAACTTAAAGTTAAACCATTTTTTTTTCTGAGGAAGTTAGAGACTATCGAAATGTTCTCTGTATTTCTCAATGCCATTCATTTTGGCCTGTACGATATAATCTTTTTTCCAAAAATATTCCAACTTTAAAAAAATGAGTGGGGGGTGGATAATCAGAGGAGCAACCCTCAATCTGTTCTGTCAGGGGCACTTCACATAGAGTCAAGTATCCTTGCTTGCCTCTTGTGGTGGCCCTATAATTGGACTACTTCTGTTAATATGCCCGGGCTACTTGCTAACAGGCATGTGTTGCCAGAGACTCTTAGCTCATCCTTTGGTCTTTGAGATAGCAACAAACAAAGGGGTTGTAATAAAAAAGGATTGATTACTGAGCAGGAAGAGAAATCCATTCTGGAGACTTTATAAAAGGAGAAACAACTTTCACTTTTGTTTTTTTCTTGTCACTTGTCAAGAAAATCGGGACTATTGGAGCTTTCCCTCAGACTTCTGAGCAATGAAAAGAACGTGTATCTACCCCCCCACACACACACACACACACCGTGTCCCCCAAAATTATGTCAACTGCATGCACATGGAAAGGAAAGGACAAATTTATCCAGGTGAGGTTGAGACCAGATCTCAAATTCTTGATGCTTTTTCTGTTTTCTGTTTCTTTCCCTGAGCACAAGTGATTAAATAGCATTTCTGATATAGATGGTCCTGGTTGCTTATCATCACAAAATATTCTTGAAGGAGAGGATAACTACAGGACATACACTTGTTTTCCAGAAGAGATAGATCAAGAGTAAGTTTCTCTTACAGTAGAGAGAAGATGAAGATGAAACGCTTATTCCGGCTAGATATTTGACAATTTAATGTTTGAGGCATTAACCTCTTGGAAAAGTATAATAGGAATGATGCATTTCCATTTCACCTTTTAAGTATTTGTGAATGCATCCTTATGAGTCTTCTGTTTTAAGCATTTCTTTTATGTTATAGGAAATAAATAGCTGTTCATCTACTTTTTATATATATTTTTACAAGCTCCTGTTTATCTGTTTTGGGGAGACCTTACATATTAACCAAATCTATGTTTTAGATTTTCCCTCGGGCTGTAGGGTGAGGACAAAATGGGTCAAAGAGTTGGGTTCAGAATCCCCAAGAACTGAAAACTGAAATCTTAAGAGATACCCAAGATATGAATTGGGTATCTCTTAGAGAAAGAGCTTGTCATTTCCCATAGCCCTCTGCATTGAAATAACTTAAATATGGTCTTAAATTTCTGCTGTCTCTAAATTTTCAAAAAAATGAAATGTACCTTTGTAATATATTAATATATTACCAAATCAAAGAGGAAGATCAGTTGAAACCAGCACAAAGAAAAAGAAGCAGTTTAAGTGGCAAGAATATAAAACCACAAAGCAAAAAACCCAAATCCAGAAAATGCAATCCATTATGTCATTGAGAGTTCTATTACTGATGGAAAGGGAAGACTGCTGTGTTTGCTTTGTAAAAATGCTTTAGGTACAGGTAGCATGACATCAAATCAATTGGAATGACATTTTGACATGCAAATTTGTTGACAAGAGAATTTTCTGGAAAAAGTTATTTTTTTCATAAGCAAAAAAATAAACCCCAACCTTTTCCAAAATTACATCAGTGGCATAAAAAGAATCACTTATATCACATGATGTTCCTTATAGAATTTCTAAGTGTAGGAAGCTTAATTAGTAGGAGAAATGTTGCTATTAGCTGAAGCTACTGATGTAGTAAAAATATTACTTGGCAAAACATATACAAGGCAAATTTTCTTGGATCCAATTGAAAATAATATGATGGCCTGAAGACCTTTATGAGCAATTAACTGAGAAACTGAAATCTTATTTTTTCCTCACTGTAAGTGGATGAAGCAACAGATATAAATATGCTCATTTGATTTCATATGTTATAGAAATTAATGTTAGGGAAGATTTGTTACTTTGCAAACATAGTAATGGGAAAACCATAAAAAAGAAAATTTCAATATAATTGATGGATTTTAAAATGAAATTATGTAATGTGGGACAGATGTTTTGGACTCTGCATTTATGAAGCTTAAAAGATATCAAAATGAAAGACAGGTCTACAAGCTCTAATTTAAAATGTGCCCATTTGTGAAATTTGGAAACATGGTATGACTTAGACCAGGAATGGGCAAACTTTTTAAAGAGGGGGCCAAAGGAAAGGAAATGCTCATCTGTCAGTCTGATCCTAAGGCAAACTTTTTTGAAGTTTCATTGTATTTTATTCTACTCATTTTATTCGTCAGATTAGGAACAATGTCACATAGTGGGATAGAGCATTTCAGGGGGCTGCATCTGGCCCGAGGGCAGTAGTTTGCCCATCACTGACTTAGACAGTTATTTGTACTGAGAAATATAAATAAAAAGCTATGTATAGTTTTTCAAGTTGTTACAGGAAACTTTATAAAAATAGTTTCTTGTAAAATTATGTGACAATATGGGAACAGAAGAAAAACATATCTATATTACTGTAGAACATTCCATTTTTCTGTGCTAAAGTATTTGAAGAGTTGACCTAAAAGACGAAATTGCTAGGAAATTAATTAATAAATCTCAATTTTTAGATGAAGATTAATTTCCTAGCAAAATTTCCTCCTAAACTTACATATTTGGCTTATATTAAAAAAAACTCTAAACACTTTAAAATCAATTTGATGTTTCCAGATTCATACTTTTATGCATACGCCTTAATGAAACAAGTTAGAGCTATGGATAATATATTTACAATATAATATTTTGATATTTTTACAAAGATCTACTGAAAATTAAATGTAAGACAGTAAAGATTTGCTTATTAATCATATGATCCATGTGTATACAGAAACAACTATTATTTCTGTTAAAATTTTATGTTGATGTCTTAGCATCCCTTTTATTTCCAAATGTCTTCTCCCCATTCTGAGAATAATCCTTATAATAAACAATATTTTAAAAAAAGAGAAAGAGAAAAACAGTTCAGTAAAACTACCCAAATCATCAACCAAGTTCTATATCCATAGTTTCCTTTCTCTGCAAAGAGAAAGAGGTACATTTCTTCCACTTGTCATCCAGGTCAATCTTCATCATTATATAATATTTATCAGTATGCAATTACATAGTATTTGGCTTCATGTTTTATTGTTGTTATCTCTTCTTACTTTATAGCCATTGGTTTATTGTTTTCCTGGCTCTGCTTACTTCATTTTGCATCTGTTCATAAGTCTTTCTCATGCTTCTCTGTATTTTTTCTACTTATTATTTCTCATGGGCACAGTAACTTTCCATTGCATTCTTTTTTTTTTTTAAACCCTTAACTTCTGTGTATTGGCTCCTTGGTGGAAGAGTGGTAAGGGTGGGAAATGGGGGTCAAGTGAATTGCCCAGGGTCACACAGCTGGGAAGTGTCTGAGGCCAACTTTGAGCCTAGGACCTCCTGTCTCTAAGCCTGACTCTCAATCCACTGAGCTACCCCGGCTACCCCTCCATTGCATTCTTGTGTCACACTTTGTCTGCCATTCTCCAAGCAATGGAGGATCTCTGGATCAAGGGTATGGACATTTAAGTTTGGTTGTGTAATTTCAAAATTACTGTCTAGAATGGCCAGACCAATTCATAGTGCCACCAATAGCATATTAGAATGTCTGTCTTACTTGTACAAAAATATTTATAGCCGTGCTCTTTGTGGTGGCAAAAAATTGAAAAATGAGAGAATGTCCTCTGATTGAGGAATGGCTGAACAACATTTCATGCTCCCCTAGTTTGCTTATGATATTGTCTAAAACAATCTTCTCTTAGTATATGGTGTGAGATGTTGGTCTATACCTAGTACCTGCCTAACTGCTTTCCATTTTTCCCTGTAATTTTTGTTAAATAATGATTTATTGTCCCAAAGTCTTGACTTGATAAATTCTAGGTTGCTCTGGTCATTTATTAATTTGTATTGAATACTTAAATAACTGTGTATTACACACTTAATCAAATATTTTGGATGATTGCTATGACATAGTTAAAATGAGAAGTTTTCAAGTGCTATTCCCTTTATATTCCCACCTAAAAAAATTATTTCTTTTGAGATCATTGATCTGTGTTCCTCCAAGGGAATTTTGATATTACTTTTGCCTAGCTTTTTAATGTTTCCCCTTGGTAGCTTGATTAGCATAGCATTAAATCTATGAATTAATTAAAGTAGTATATTCAGTTTTTATGTCATATTGGCATCACCCAGCCACATGCACAGAGTATTCCTTTAATTATTAAAGTCAATTTTAATTTTTTTAGGAGTGATTGGTTATTGTATATCCATAGGTCTTGAATATGCCTTGGTAGGTAGACTCAAATATTTTGTGTATTTTGTAGTTATTTTAAGTGATACTTTCCTTTATGTTATTTCATCTGGAATTTTATTATTATTTGGCAAAGTTATTCTCATATTATTTCTAAATATCACAGGATCAAGTATCCATTTTCTATACATAGATGTGATACATTTAGTCTTGCTTCATTTGGACAAGAGTAGTTAATATCCTTATCTTGTGATAGTACATTAAAAAAAGTGTTTATACCTAAAATGTCATATTTTGGCCATGGGTGAATAGAGTATTCTCTGGTTTATCAAATGAAAAAATATATTTTATTATTGTTTTTAGCATCTTATTTGTGTTAAATCAATCAGCTTTTCTGTTGTAACTCTTATAAATACAAAATATTGATTCTGATCAGTGATTTAAAAAAGAATTTTAAGTAGCAACATCATCACTGATAGCAAGTTTGGAAAATGTGCCCCAAAGTCCACCTATCATTTTAATAGTTACCATAATTTTATTATTTCAAACTAGAAATATGAAAATTACAAATGATTTTATTTATATCTGTTACCTTATTTTATTGCTTTTTAGCTTTTGTTATAACATAAATATTTTAATTTTCTTTGAATAAAATAAACTTAGACAATGATTTCTATAGACTTTTTCATGAAGAACATATGAGGATATGAACATTTTTTTGCTTAAAAATAGGAAGGGTAGCACCATATAAGTTTGGAAATTGTTGCCCTTTGGGGTCCTTTTTTTTTTGTCTAACTCCAGTACTTCATTTGAAACATTAGTTTGAAACTATTATTTGGGTTTGAAAATCTTTATTTAATTAATTAATTTAGAATATTTTCGATTGGTTACATGATTCATGTTCTTTCCTTCCCCTTCTCTCACCCTCCTCCCATAGCCAATGAGCAATTCCACTGGATTTTACATGTGTCATTGATCAAGACCTATTTCCATATTATTAATATTTGCATTAGGGTGATCACTTAGAGTCTACATCCCCAATCATATATCCATCCACCCATGTGATCAAGCAGTTGTTTTTCTTCTCTGTTTCTACTGCCACGGTTCTTTCTCTGGATGTGGATAGCATTCTTTCTCATAAATCCCTCAGAATAATGGGACTATTATTTGGGACTAAGGGAATGCAAGGTAAAAGAAGGAAGAATTGAGGAAGAGTAATTCTTGAAGAGTCAAGGGTTTTGAAATCAGTTCTCAAACTCTTGCCTAATATTCCCTTAGCTCTATCAAAGTTCTCCCTTTGGGCTTCTCTGAAAGGAAAGCATCTGGATATATTCCAGTCCTGGTTCATTCTTTATCTTAACAGTACTTGCTTTTTCTTTTCTTTTCTCTTTTTAGATTCTCAGTGGAGCATTGCTTTTGGGCAATTGGGATGGTAGCAACTCCTAGTCCCCAACAAACTAGTTGCCCTGTTGTCCTTGAAATATAAGGGAACCCAAATTTGTCAAATTCGAAATCTTTTTTTCCCTAGTTCTTCTTGTTTTTAATAAACAGGATTTTTCTATAATTAGGCTTCAAAATGACAGGCTACTTATAACAACTAATAGTGTTGTTATAACTTGGAAACAATTCTCTGACCTTATGAAACATTTACTCAATGTCCATGGTAGTCAAGCCAAGGGAAGGGAGCAAGATATTCCATGATTATAGATTTCAAATTAGTCACAATAATTTTACACAAAACTTTCCTTTAAGGAATCAATGGGCAGAAGAGTAAAATCATGGCACAATGAGGAGGATTTGAGGATTACAATAAAGCAATGAAATAAACAAGTCATAGGAAGAAATGAAATGGGATTATAGAGATTAAAATGTGAAGCAAGTCTTATAAATTTAAAAAAGCCACTTTAGCATAATAATTGGTTAGATTTAGTACTTTTTAGAATCCTTAGGATTTTTACATTATTGGAATAAAATGAGATAAAATGTTTTAAACCAGTGATGGGCAAACTACAGCCCCCAGGCCAGATGGGGGGTGGGGCCTGAAATGTTTTATGGGCTGCCTAATGTTATTCCTAATCTGATGAATACAATGAGTAGGATACAATACAATGAAACTTAAAAAGAGTTACCTTAGAAACAGAGTGACAGATGAGCATTTCCTTTCCTTTGGCCCCCTCTTTAAAAAGTTTGCCCATCACTGTTTTAAATAATGATACAACTTTTGAAAGGGCATACCCAGGCATGATAGAGTTTTACAAACCTTTAACTAACTGCAATCAAATAGCAGAAGCTGGAATACTATTGACTTAACATTCATCTATAATTAGGAAAGTTGTAATTTTGAAGAAGAAAATAACCTACAATGATCATTTTATTGATTTACTCATTATAGTGAAAAGAACATTAACAAACTTTTCATTCTCAGATTCTATACCAGAAAATGGAATAGTATTTATGGTGAGACTTAGTTCCCAACTCTGCCCCTCATTTACTGTGATTTTTGGCAAATTGCTAAAACTTTCTGGGCCTCTGTATTTTTAAACCTATAAAATGGAGATGAAAAAAGATATAATTAATTTTTGCAAAGGGATAAAAGATGCTAAAGAAATGTTAAGCATTTTTAAAGAATGGGCATTCAGATTATTTACAATTGGGGAAGGGAACAAAAGGGAATAAGCATTTATCTAGCGCCTTTGTCATTAGTCATGTCATCACTCTGTGATCCATTCTGGAGTTTTCTTGGCAAGATACTGGAGTGGTTCGCCATTTCCTTCTCTAGCTCATTTTACAAATGAGGAAACTGAGGCAAGCAGGTTGAGTGACTTGCTCAGACTCCCACAGTTAACAAGTGTCTGAAGCTAGATTTGAACTTAGGAAGATGGGTCTGGGTTCCTGATTCCAGGTCTCACACTTTATTCATTGTGCCATCTAGTTGCCCTGTACTAAGTGGTTTACAAATATTACGTTATTTGACTCTCACAACAACCCTGGGAAGTAGGTGCTATTATTATCCCCATTTAACAGTTGTGGAAACTTAGTCAGATAGAGGTTAAGTGATTTGTTTAGGGTCACAGAGCTAGTTAAATGTATGAAGTCATATGTGAACTCAGATCTTCTTTATTCCAAGGCCCAGCATTTTATCCATTTCACCATCTAACTGCCTAAGTATGAACTCGCTAAACATGAATTTGTGGCCAGTCTGATAATAATTTCATGAAATAATGCCACTCTTATAATAAACATAATTAAGACAGAATTTCTGATGGGTTATGCAGGAAAATAAGGCATTTAAAAACAAGTTGGTAGAACTTTGAATGAGGCAGAATAGAAGAAAAGGAATTGTGATCTTTTTGCTCTCATGTTTCAAATACCACTTAATATATATTTATAACCTGGCAGAGTTATTCCCACATTACAGGGATCATTGTTTAAACATCAGATTAAATATTTATTTGTAATAGTTTTGTTTTTCTTGCTTTCTCATTGAGCCAGAGGTGGGAGGGATAGAATTTGAAGCTGAAAGTGGAATAAAATTGAATTAAAAATAAAAATCAGGTTAAAATGCACAAGTAATTTAATTTGGTTGGTATTTTTAACTTGGTATTTGTAGTATCTTGGGGATCTTCCTATCTAGTTCACTCTTTTAACTTTAAGCAAGAACACCAATAATGAGAATTCTATGTTTTATCATCAAATTTTTGTAAAGATATTTTATCAACTTTATGTAATAATTTTCCATATAAGTTTTATGAAGATATATGATCCAAATCGTCCCTTTCCCTCCCTTCCAGGAGCTGGTAAACAATTTGATCTGGATTATACATGTATTATTATGTAAAACACATTTCTATATTATTGATTTTTAGGAGAAAAACCTGAAAAAAACTCAAATAAACTAAAGTGAAAAATTACATGCTTTGATCTGCATTCTGACTCCAACAGTTCTTTCTCTGGATGTGGACAGGATTCTTTGTCATAAGTCCCTCAGATCATTGTGTTGTTGAGAGCAGCTAAGTCTTTCACAGTTGAAAATTTCACAATATTGCTGTAACTATATACAATGTTTCCCCTGGTTCTGCTTATTTCACTCTGTATCAGTTCATCCAAGTCTTTCTAGCTCTTTCAGAAAAATCTTGTTCATCATTTCATAGCACAGTAGTATTCTGTCACCATCATATACCATAATCTTTTCAGCCATTCTCCAATTTATGTGCAACCTCCTAATTTCCAATTCTTTGCCACCACAAAAAGAGCTGCTATAAATATTTTTGCACAAGTAGGTCCTTTCCCTTTTTTTTTTAAAATTTCTTTGGGATATAGACCTAAAAGTGGTATTACTGGATCAAAGGGTATGCATTGTTTTATAGCCCTTTGGACATAATTCCAAATTGTCCTCCAGAATGACTAGATCAGTTCACAACTCCACCAGCAATGCATGGTACCCAAATTTTGCCACATCCCTTCCAACATTTATCACTTTACTAGCATATTGGCCAATCTGATTAGTGTGAGGTGGTACCTCAGAGTTGTTTTAATCTGCATTTCTCTAATCAAGAGTTATTTAGAACATTTTTATATGATTATTGATGGGTTTTTTTTCTTCATCTGAAAATTGCTTGTTCAAATCCTTTGACTACTGGTCACTTAGAGAATGGCTTTTATTCTTATAAATTTGACTTAGTTCTCTATAAATTTCAGGGATTAGACCTTTCTCAAATAAATTTGCTTCAAAAATCTTATTCTCTGTTGTTTCCCTTCTAATCTTGGCTACATTGGTTTTGTTTGTATGAAAGTTTTTAATTTTAGCATACTCAAAATTATTCATTTTATATTTTATAATGCTCTCTTTCTCTTGTTTGTTCATAAATTCTTCCCTTCTCCATAAATTTGCCAGGTAAACTATTCTATGTTCCCCTAATTTAGTTATGGTATCACTCTTTATATCAAAATCATATACCCCATTTGACCTTATCTTGGTATAAGGTTGAGAAATTGGTTTATACCTAGTTTTTGCCATACTATTTGTTCAATTTTCCTAGCAGTTTTTGTCAGATAGCAAGTTCTTATCCCAAAAGCTGAGGCATTTAGGTTTACTAAAAGCTAGGTTGCTAAGGTCATTTACCCCTCTACATTATGTATCTAATGTATTCCATTGAGCCACTATTCTATTTCTTAGTCAGTACCAGGCTGTTTTGATGATTACTGCTTTATAGAACCGGTTGAGATCTGGTACTGCTAGGCCACCTTCCTTAACATTCTCTACTCAAAATTTTTTTAAAAGAGGCAGTTGGGGAAATGCTCTGATGTAACAAAGTCCATTGAATCAGAAAATAACCCTATTTCCTAATAATCTTTTGTAGTCTAAATTTCTTTAGTGTCTTGCCTTCTAATATATTCTATGTGGGATTGGGAGCTTGTTCTTCTTGGACAGTTTCCCACTAACTCATTCCCATTAATTTTAATATGTTATACTTATATAGGGGAGACCTTTCCCCTCCTCCATTGATGTAGTCCCAGAATGCTCAGAATAGAATCACAAGGTGTTAATTAAGTGTTTACCTTCTGAATTCTTTATGAGGTATGAACAACTCTGATTACTCAAGAAAGAAAAAATAGAATTGGCTGAGTAAACAGATTAGCCACACCCCTTGGGGGCTTTAAATAGCTAAACTCTGGATGGATTTCAGTACTTGGAGAGTTGCGAGACCTTACAAGTCAGGAGTTGCCTTGGGCAGGGAGGAAAGAGGAAATTTCTTTGTCCCATCCTCCCCCAAGCCCCATCCAGTCACTATGTAGAAGATCAACTGACCAGTAAGAGAAGCTGTATATTGCAGGGAGAAGAGAGACTCATTCCATACAGATATGGATACAACTACAGAAAAAGGTAGATACAGGTACAGATACAGATAAATACAGATACAGATGCAAATGCAGATACAGGGAGCTGGCTCTGAAGCCAACTTGAAGAGAAACCTAGTTTCCAATGAGATGAAGATACCTGGTGCTGAAGGGAAGGTATGTGAAGCCATGTACAGTGGGACAGAAGTAGGTACCTCCCACAAAGAAAGAAGCAAAGATTCTGAAGAAGACTGCTTGGGTCATGCTAGGACTATAGCCCAAGACACTAATCAGGTATCAGCTTTCTGTCCTTAGGCTTTCTCTTAGTAGCATGAAGTCTTTCCTCCTTTTCACGGGAAAAATCCATTGACCTTTCTTGGTTTTATACCTTTATTTTGTCTTCATAACCATAATTAATCACAGGCCTCTGCTAGTCTGGCTTTGCTTATTGGAAACAGTCGAGAAGAAGAAATTGAGGAAGAAACATCCCAGAGGAAAGCAAATACTTAATCTGAGTATACAAAGAGAAGCAAAAATATGGTTCCTGGTCTCAGGAAGCACATTGGAGGAGACAACATGCAAAACTAAGTGCTTGCTCTTGCTCTTTCTCTCTCTCTCTCCCTCCCCCCTTTCTTTCCCCCTCTTTCTCTCCCCCCCTCTCCCCCTCCCTCCCCCCACTCACAAATATACTTATGTACATACATATACATATATCTAATCTGAAACTTGTTAAATTGTCTAGAAAACAAAAGGCACTGAGAAATAATCCTATCTTATGATACAGACTTTTCCTCTTAGAACACCAATCTTGTCACATTCCTTTTGCTTTTTTTCAGGCATCTACTTTTCAAAAAAAAAAAAAGAATTATTGAATTTGTAAGAGATGTTATGACATGTAAAATAAAACAATGATCCTGAAAACCTTAGTTTTGCTTGGATACTTGTTAGATACAATATACTTTATTAAAAAATAAAATATAATGGTGCTTTATGTTTTATGCTAATACTTGATTTCAAATGTTGATAGTTCCAATTCTGATCTTTTTCTGAGTTGAAGTTAAGTCAGTAGATAGATTTTTCTTTTCTTATATATCAAAAAGTTGATAAGTAAGAGTTCCTTTGTTTCTTTTTCCTGATCTCCAAACACCTCTCTTTACCTCTCATTCTTGAAATCAACTAAACATTTACATACAATGGAGAGCAAAGGAGGAGCACTTGAAAGAAGGATGGCTTTTGTAAAATGGAATTTGAGGAATGCTCTTCTTTTGGATGAGTTGCAGATTTCTAAGCTCCACAGAAACTCCAATAAAACCAGTTATATGTTAGTTAAAGCCAGGCTTCACTGTGCCTCAGCCTTGTCTCATGTGGAGGCATGGATCCAATTTAATTGGACAAAAGCTGCAAAATTACATCTGTGGAACAACAACAACAAAAAGCCACTGAAAGTAAGGTAAATATGCTGATTTGGGACCTAAATTTACAACCCAGCTCTACTACTCGTATCTTTCATTTCCTTGAATATATAAAATAAGGTGGGTTGGATTCGATGACCCCTAAGGCCCCTTTCTAGCTTTAAATTCATAATCTATTAAAGGCATGATTTGTTTCTGAATGTCATTAGCTTTCTGATTTTGAATTATATGTAGGGGGGAAATATCCTGAACATGAAAGCAATCTGACTACAAGTTGGTTGATTAGTTTGATTAAGCAGAATTTATTGCCCACTCAAACTGTCATTCTCCAAAAGAGTTTTTTCATGCCCTATCATGCCTGTCACATTTAAAATCAAAGTTGTAAGAGATAAAACTATTTCAGTGTTACAGAAATGGTCAGCCTTGTTTGCTATTCACTAAACTAGGTCATCTTTAGGCATAATGGGTTAGGAGAGATGCTCAGTTATTGTTTGAATAGGATTCAATCATAAGACATGGAGAAGATGAGAGATGGTGTGTCTAAGTGGATACTCAGGAGGTATCTATCTGTCTATAAATGAAACCTTCTGTTGAATTTCTTCTGTCAATCACAAAATATATGTGATGAAGGATGAAACAGTGATTAGCATGTGAAATGACATTTTTTTAATCCATGGAAACTCCTCCAAGAGATCCTAGTTGGTTGCATTCTATATTGATGTATTCTCTGAGACGTCTTGTCTTGCCACAACTCCTATTATAAGATATTTATAGGCTTTCAATGACCCTACATTTATAGCAAGATATCTTTGAACATACTTTTTATCTGTAAATTATCTTTTAAGTATATTTAGGAACTAAGTAATCTTCAAAGTATGTAAGGAGTTTGTCCTCTCTGCAATTTGCTCTCAGTTAATATATTTAAACAAATTTAAATGCAAGAACACTAATACAGAAAATATAAATAGCATGGCATAGTAGACAGAGCATAAGACTTACTATCGGAGGACCTATTTTGAACCCCAGCTATGCTACTCTTTCTGCACTTTGCCTCTCTCTACCTCTGTTTATCTGTAAAATGAAGGATTTGGTCTAGAAGACCTTGAAGATTCTTTAGCTCTAAAAACAGGTTCTTCTGATTGTATGAACAATAATTGGGCTGCCAGTTCTAGATTACCATGATTGCAAACAACTCCCAGAATTCTGTATTTTGAACATAGAAATTTCCTTCCCCATTCAGATGTTCCCTTGTTAGCTAGTAGATTATTCTCTGAACCATAGACCTTTGTGCACAATGTTCTCCCTAAGCCTCATTTGTGCCTTCTAACTTCATAAAACCAAAAATATCTCTGTACACATCTTCAATTACCAATGCTCTGGACTTGGTTTATCTAGAAAAAACCCAATGGCAACTGAGCAAGGAGAAACATACTAGTGAGGCTAATGGATGGAGAGGCTATGCTGGAGAGTGAAGATTTTCATCTGTTTAATTGCCCTTTGTCACCTTTAAGTAGAAGTACTTAAATCCATGTCTATATATACATATATACATATACATACACATGTGTGTATATATATATACATTTGGACTAGAATACTTATATATAAAACATATGCAACTATACTGTAGATAGGTATATGAATTAGAGCATTTTGTATATATGTAGCATATATATTGAGATAGTACTTTTATTTGTATGTGTTTAACCTATGTGTGTATTTGTGTGTACATATATACCACTGCTATCATTGTGTTAGCATTAGAATGACACTTTAGATCTATACTCCAGGAACACAAATCTAAAGTAAATTGAACATGCATAGAGAGAAAACTAAAAATGAATGCCAAATTGAATCTATTGGTAGTTGAAGCTTGTGTTCAAATCCTACCTCCTAGCTTCTATGGCTTTCAGTTTTGTTATGTATAAAATGGATATAAAGCTATCTGTTACAGCTGCTTCACAAGGTTGTTGTAAAGCTCAAATAAGATAATATATGTCAAAGACTCCCTAAATATTCAGATGTGCTTTTCTTTTTTTTTAACCACATCCCTGAAACACAGTGTACTCTTTTTCTTCCCATCCCTAAATTGAATTGATTTCTGTCACATTAATACTTCAGGAGTACTAGATTGGGCAAAATGACACTGCATAGGTAGTATTTTGAAGAACTAATTGAATCTCTTTTGAAGAGTTCAGTTTAGTGCTCTCTTTGCTTGAAAGGGTTAATTCTCTTCCCCAAATATTTACTAAGTAGTGATTTAGGGGCAAGGAAGAAGAGGACTAGTTGTAGACACTTATCTTTGATTTATAGGTTTCAAAAATTCTGCCTCAAGGTTTATACTATTGAGATAGAGATCCCAGTTGTCTGAGATCAGGGAGAATAAACCTCACTGTTTATCAGGCCTTCTCCTAGATTTTCTGATAAAATGTGTGCATATTGCTTCTACTCCAAAATTCATTCTGAAAAGTCAGACCCTGGAATCTTTTACCAAATAGGGAGTAGTAGGGGGGCACAATCATATACTGCCTGTTAAATAAGTTGACAAGAATTTTAAAGAGATAAGAACTTAGTATTTTTTTTTCATATTTTTTTTTCAGTTTAAAGGGGAGAAAAAGTGATGAGAGCTCATAAGAGAGTTATCCCGAGGAAGATCTAACTGAGAGGAAATTTAAATAGAAACCATCTATCCATAAAGAAACATTAAATGATTGTTTCTCTATTTTAGGAATTCCAGATCTGTGTTTACTGCTTTAAATGCACATTAGAGCACTGTACTGAGGAGACAAATGTCACTGGTTTCATTCTAGAGTGAACTAGCTTGCTTTGTTCCATGGCTATAGCAAAACTTCATATGTTGACTGAAAGTATCGCCAGCTTGACTGGTATTAGATGATATGAATGTATTTGGTCTTAGACTAATCTTTATGTTAATATTGGATCTGAGAAAAGAGCAGAGGCCAGAGATAAATGCCTGGTAGTGGTAAATTCAGGAGACTTCAGGTGGAGATACATCCCAGAAGTCCCTGGGCTCAGGATAGAGACTCAAGGGTTTGGAAACCCTAGAGAGTGATTCTATTCAGGAAAAGCTGTGAAGATACTTGGGTTTATAGAGGGACAAAGAGTTTAGCATGAGGCGACTATACAGTAGAGCCAGTAAAGGGAAGCTGACCAAGGGATTGGTATCTAGTAAAAAGGGGAAGTTTATTTTGTGAGCAGAAATCAATGAATCTGTTTGTTTCAGTTGTGTGGCTTAGAGGAGAGCAATACTAACCTAGACACATGGAATGCATCTAGGACTCAGAAAGCAGCTTGCTTTTTTAGTCATCATGAAACCCAAAAGGAATAGTTATTTTGAACATAAACAGTGAGGCAGGACTATGAAAAATGTTATCTACAGAGTAGAACAATGAGGAAAAGATGGAGAACCATTAGTTTCTCATGAAAATATTCTACATTGTGTGATGTAATTGCTTTAAAAAAAGAAAACGCTTACCTTTTTGTCATAGTATCAATTCTATTTTAAGAGAGAACAGCAAAGACTAGGCAACCAAGGTTAAGTGACTTGCCCAGGGTCACAGAGCTAGAAAGTGTCAGGAATCATATTTGATCCCAGGTCCTCCCAACTCTAGACTTGGTATTCTACCCACTGTGTTACCTCACTGCCCCTGAAATTGCTTTAAAAAGTTCTTTCACATGCAATAAAGGTACATTTACATAGCATATTTGAACCTGTTTCCTTCAGTGGGACTAGTCAATGATCAAAAGTGCCACTGATAAGCTTAAAGAATAGTTAAGAAGTAAAGAGAAAAATAGAAGAGTTATAAATACATCAGAAAACAATTCCTATCTTAAATGTATTCGTATAGCTGGCTATCTAGCCTTTCAAGTCAATTGAACTAGTATTTATAAAGCACTCTGTATATTTAAGGCACTCTGTTAAGTCCGGGGAAGGCCTAGACACAAGGAAGGCCTTGGAAGAGCTTATATTCTCTCTGGGCAGAGAAGAGAACAATATTTGCACAGATAAGCAAATATAAATCACATACAAAGTACAAAGTCATTTTCAGTGACTGAGAGAACACTAATTTTAAAATGAACACTTTTTAGAAAATTGTGAATTATTTCATGATGTGCAGAGCCACTCTATAATTTATCTTTACTATTAAGGTAATTCAAAAAATATATGTAGATACCAAGAAACATATGTTTTAGAGGTAGCTGGGTAGATTGTTGAGATAGTTATCAGTAAGACCAAAATTCAAATCTAGTCTCATTCAGACACTTAACAAAGAGTGATCTTGACTTAATGAATTAAACCTTTGCCTGCCTCAGTTTCTTCAACTGTAATATGGAGATAAGTAAAGCACCTATGTCCTATGGTTGTTGTAAGGATCAAATGAAATGATGCTTGCAAAGTACTTTTCAAACCTTAAAGCACTATATAAATGTTAGCTATTATTATGTGTGTGAGTATAAAACAAAGTAGCTGGGCACATTTGCTATGTATATATCAGTGCTAAAGGGATTAAAAAAGTAAAGTAGGTGGTGTTTGATAGGAGGATATGAGAGGAGTTTTGAAAAAGAGGGAGAAACATAGATTGGTGAAATAAAATTTACTATATACTATAGATGTGAATTGAATAAAAGCCTGCAGTAGTTTAGAAGAGTATGGAAAGATTAACAAAGCTTAATTAAGCCGTGTATGCCAACTGCTATATTTGTATTCATATGCACTTGTGCCCTTTCTCCTTCCCTGGGGTAATATTCCCTGAAACCTCTGTCTCTCAGGCTTTTATTACAAGTAACTCCCATTAACTTTCTGGAAGGATATGGAGAGAAGTATAGATGTGGCCTGGAGGATCTAACCCAATATTCATTGGCTAATTTCACAGTTTCTTAAAATGATTTGTATTTTCTAGAGTGATCACCTCAGCTGGAACTTCAGACATCAGCCTAAATCCTTCTGTTAGCAATCCATCAATTGAAACCCATAAAACATAAAGGTTTTCATATTTTTTATTACTAAACATTTACTGAGCACTGTACCAGTGATATGCTAGATGTCATATAGAACCCAAACACTCTTGCCTGGAGGTTTTCACAATTTAAACTATGATATAAATAGGGTAAAAACAAGGGAAACAATCAGGAAATTAATTTGTATGGCTACAGGTTCAAGGAATGCAAAGTTAATATATCCTCTTGAAAGAATCTACAAAGGATAGTAGTAATATTGCTTCTTATGGACCCCAGATTCACTCCTTTAGCAACCCTTGAAATTATTTTCTATCTTTCTGTCAGTTACTTTCTATCTTTATAGGGTAAACCTTATTGGGGTTGATTAAATCCATGCAGTGATCTTTCATAAAAACTCAATGGAGGGTCCAGATGGCAAGACAATACCTCCTTTTGTAAGAAGAAATAACTTGAAGATTTTGTCTAATTAAAGTATTTGTGCTGTTGGAACTTGAATGAATTGTTATTTTCTAAGGGGAAAAAGGGTTTGCATTACAAATAATCCTTATAAAATTCTAATCATTCAAATATTGAATGTTGCTTTCATTCATCATGTGCTTTGACTGGAACTACACTAGTATGATATTCTAAAACCAGATACTGGCATAGTGATTGAGATTTAGAATTTGAAAGTTTAGCTATGGATAATCAGCACCACAAGTATGTATGGTACAAAATGCCAGAAAGGTCAATTGTATTCTTTTCCAGCTGTTTTCCAGTGGCATCTCACATTCATCTTATCTCTTGTCAAAATATTTTCTAATTCAATAGCCAAATGATAATTAGCACCTTTTCTTTATAAAGAAAATATCATCTTCTGTCTTTAAACAAACAGGGGACATACCTCCTAGTTCCTTACCCCAGCACATTGGGGTAGCTGTGGGACTATTAATATAAGACTATTTCTCCAAGAGTTTAAATGTGACATGCTAACTCCCCTTCTCTCAAAAACAAATCAGTGCTTCAGAATTTTCAGCCATGTGAGGGAGAGAGAAATCGGTGATTATAGGTACCAAAGAAAAAAAGGAGTGGTGAACTCAGTAGAAAATTATAGAACAAACAATAGGAACATCTATACTTCCTGGAGTTGGCTAACTGGAAGTCCTATTTTCTGCTCTTCACCTACTTGAATACTTCATATTCCATTTCTTCTATGAATTTCTCCTGGAATCAGGCTGAGGTCCCAAAGTTACCTGTTTTCAGGAATCCTGACTTGTATCAGATGGGCAATAAACAAACTCAAAACAACACTAGGCTATTTTGTTCATGACTCACAAGCTGGTGAGAATGTTTTAATGCTTTCAATATGTCCCTTTGTTAGATGGTTAGAGAAGACTGTCATAATGAGAAGTTTCCAGCAGGGGGCGTAGTTGTCACTACAGGGTAGGTTCTTTAGCTGCCAAGATCCCCACAGGGATTTTGAAATGTGAATTCTGCAGGGTTCCATTAGAGTATTAGTATTATGATGGCAAAACTTAGAATGGAGCTACTAAAAAAATTGATAGCTATCCATTTAAATCTCATAAATATCAAACATATCACCACTTCAGCAAGATGTGCAGAAGTACTAAGACTGCTTAGAAGAATCCCTAAATTCTTGGCTAAAGACTTGTTCTGTGAATTTGTTAAGTAAAATGAAGAACGAAGGCTAAGAGGAGAGAGCCTTTGGTGATTTTAGGTTTTTAGCACAGTAGAACAAGCACATAAGACTTTCTTGTTAAAGGTAAGAGCAGGTGAGCTGATTTCCGCTTTGTCTTTTTTTTTTTTTTTTAAGGTGCTACATTTCCTTAAAATTGCCCTTTTATAGTTTTTTAAGTTGGGCATTCATGGGTCTTTCTTTTAGTGAATGGTCTCATTTCTGTGTAACTTTTAAATTGTGTTTTCTTACCTTTTCTTTTTGATGACTTCTTTTTTCCCCTTTCATTTGTTTTACCACAAAAAAAAGCGATTTCTAACTTTATAATAAAGGTTGCACTTGTCTTTGAGATGTTATATTTGTTTTTTTTTTTCCTTCTGGAGAACAACAGAAACACTTAAGAAGTTAATAACAAAGTAATTTCTTTTTTTCAAACCCAGATTAGTTATATTATGTCTGCTGACAAAGAAAGAATACTGTCTAAAATTCAAATGATACCAATAATAGCTATTTCACCCAAACCATGCTGCCTTTAAAAAAAGGTGGAGGGCATGGGATAAGAAAGTTAACTCATGCACTAAACGGGACACTTTGTATAGAAATGAATAATAATAATGGTTAGCAATTATGTGGTGCTTTATGTTTGCAAAACATTTTAGAAATATCCCATTTTACCATTGTGACAAACCTGAGAGGTAGGTGTTATTATTACCCTATTTTATTGAAGAAACTAAGATAGTCAGATTGAATGACTTATCCAGGGTCACAGAACTAAGAAGTTTCTAAGGCAGGATTCAAATTCAAGTTTTCTTGAATTCAAGTCCAGCATTCTGTCCACTGCATCATCAAGTTTACTGTTATTTATTGATTAGAGTATTCAAATTTTAAAGAAAAAATTATGAGGTTATAGCTACTCCACTGTATTTTAATTCTAACTTTTGCATAGTTTAAGAGATTTAAAGCAATGAAAGGAACTCAGAGATTTTCTAGTTTACTTTCTTAAAATTTTTTAACTCAGGATCCTTTTATACTCATAAAAAATGAATCTCTATGTGGTTTGTCTCTGTTGATATTTCTTATATTAGGAAGTGAAATGCCTTAGTATTATTATAAAAATAGTTTTTACCTTTCAGATCTCATATAAGTGTCTCAGAGACCCTTTTAGTTCTCTGGATCACATTTTGAGAACTGCTGTTTTAGTCCAATTCCTTCTTTTGCAGATGAGGAAACTGAGGCCTAGAGAAATTAAGTTTACAGAGGTACTAAGTAATAGAACAGGGATTCAAATCCAGGTCTATGACTCTTTCCAATGCCCCAAAAAGCCTCTACTAAAACTTGAAGATCCCCTTGGGGAAAGGGAATTGAAATCTCACCATCTTATTCCATATTTATACATATGAGTCCTAATTACTTAATTCTGGAAATTCTAGTTTGTGGGTGAATGTATGTGCCAACAGTTACAAAGTTCTTTACTGGAAAAAAAAAAGAATTGATAAACTTAAAGGCAATGATTGTGTATTATAATTATTTATTGAATTTACTTGATTTTTTAATGCTACAAGAAGCAATTTATTTTTTAGAAATAATATTAAAACCACCACTACTACTGCCATTATTCCTCTTCTTAGCTCTTGATTTTTAGAAAAAAGTTTTGAACTCAGGATCTCTTTACACTCATAAAAATTGTTTGAGGACTCCTCCTGCAAGAACTTTTTTTTAATGTGAGTTATATCTATTGATATTTGTTGTATTAGAAAGTAAAATGACTTAGTATTATTATAAGAATAGCTTTGACCATCAAGAAATACTAATGCATTCTTTCTCTAAATTCTCTAAATATGGGGCAGGTATCTAACTCTAATCTTAAACCTGAGATGCTACTGGTACCTACTTTGGTGGTTCCCTACCAGTCTGTTACTATGTTTGCTCTTCATTTTCTCTTTCTGTTTTTTACTTTTATCCTACTCACAGTTTTTTTTTAATTTTTTATCCTTTCTACTATCTTCTTGCTTTGCCCTCAAACTTCTCATCCATAAGTACTTGGTCTTAGGTAACTAAGGGACATATTTGTTTCAGTAAATTGCCTTCTGCTAATTAGAGAAATTAGTAACATGTGATTAGAATTTGAGTCTTTCTTGTTTCCTACCTTACTTCAGAAATCCTTTAAGTTTACTGTTGAGAAATATACATGGTGGGGCAGGGGGAGAACAAGGAAAAGAACCTTCTTGCCTGGAATATCCTGACATTTTTACTGACACATTTTTTTTTAAACAGATTTTACTGACAGGCAATTTTCATTGTTTCTTTACTGACAGTCCATAAATGTTCTTATGGCTGGCAGCAGCTGCATCATTATAGCACTAAAAAACAACCTTAGATAACGGCAGTACCTTATGTAACCTAAGAAGTAAGAAACAACTTGACTTTACAAGTCTTTTTAATATTTTTCTTTACCCATGATAACCAGCCTTTAGAACAGTAATAAATCACCCCCAAAGAGGAATCACCGAGTTCAACCTCATCAGCAACTTACTTTTCCCGTTTTAACAACAATCTGGAACAGATTTATGGTTCACAAATACTTTGATTTAATAGAATCATTTGAAACCTACTAATATTCAACTTCTTATGGTGACCTTGGACAAGCCACTAAACTTCCCTGGGTATCAGTTTCTTCATTTGTAGAACTCGGGAGTTGACCAGATGATTTCTAAGATCCCTTTGAGCACCAAGATTTTAGGTCTATGTTAAAACTGAGATTTGGCTTCAGGACTCGAGTGCCCTCAGTGAAGGGACACTAGACACAAATCATTTGCTTGTGAAATTCCTAGAAGTGAAGCCACATCAGCAAGTGAAAGGATGGTTGGAGAAGGTATAAAATGTGTGTAGACTAAAGGTAATCACACCAGCCATTAAAAACCAAGAGAGGTGGCTAATGGAGAGTTGCTATTCAAGAGGGGCTGAATATTACTACCTTCCCAATACTTTTTCCCACGTCTGTCTTATGCTTTTTTCTTCTTCCCAGTTCTAACCTCTTCCAAAGCAACTGTGTGGTGTGTGTATATGTAAATATGGGCTTGAGCCCATATGCCTTACGTTTGCTAAGAAATAATACTCCTCCTCTTGGCTTCAGCAGGAATTTTGCCTTCCGTGGAAGGATGGCATTGACTCCAATATATATGCTGCCTCTACTTGAGTGAATAAATGCTTCCTACTAGTGATCTCCAAGCCAAATCGGCTGCGGGCGCGCGTATATAGACACAGACACAGACACAGACACACAAACATAGAGCAAAAACACTTGCAGGTTTATACAAGAGTGTTTGCGGGGCTCCTTTTCTCTCCTCTCAAAACAATTTGTTTCTGTTTCGGGCCCGATGAGGGATTTATTTTGTCCCTGCACAAGTCATATTTTGCAACAGATGAACCCCATCTCGGGCTCTTTCCTTTGCAGTAGAGTGGCTTGCCCTGAGCTGCGGAGAGAAAAAGAGGAATGAGGAAAGGGAAGAAGGGGGTGGTGCTTAGGCTGTGTGGCATGTTGCTTTCAAAGTGTGGAGAGTGGGATCGAGGAGTAGGATAAGAAGGATGGGAAAAGAAGCAAAAAAAAAAAAAAAAAAAAGACACACAATCCCCAATGGGTGAAAGGGAGAAGGTGGGAAGGAATGGAGTAGGCGAGAGAACCAATGAATAGGGTAAAGTGAGGAAGAAAGGGAGGGGGGAGGATTTAGAAACCAATGAGGGAGCTCGAAAGAGGTAGGGGGAAGAGCGAGGCTCCCCCATCCGCTCCCCTTCCCCCCTGGCTGGCTCGCGCCTTCCTCGACTCCCGGGAGACGAGGGCCAGGGCGGGGCTAAACTAGGAGAGAAGCTGGGGGAGGGAAGGGAGGTGTTGGGGAGGTGAAGGACTGCTGCGAGCTGGGGGGGGGGGGACGGGCTTGGCTGGGGGGGGGGTAGTTCGCGAGGGCGCGCGCGCGCGCGATCTAGGAGCCGCGGCGGCGCCTCCGCTCCGGGTGTGGGGCTGTGCGCGCGCGCGTTCTGGCGGCGGTG
>NC_058131.1:519853844-520030117 GCF_016433145.1 Gracilinanus agilis
CCCCCCCCCCCATAAAGACATACATCCCCCGCCCCCCCCAACTCTTCCATTTTTCCTTTTCTTCGAATTCCTTAGCTCACGGGGTTCGGGGAGAGAGAGAAGTTTGGGCTACGACACCCCAAACACTAGGTCCTATCAATGAACATAATAACTCCCTTCGCCGCATTTCAGTTTCTTCTTGAATAACCTCTAGACTCCCAGTCCTATGGTTTCCACTGAGGAAAAAGTATCGGGGTGGGGGTGGAAACTGCGCGGGAGCGCGCGCGCACTTATACACACATTAAATACAGACACATTCACCCATCCCCCTCCTCTTAGCATTATTAGAAATGCTTGTGAGGTGGAGTCTGGAGAGTGTTGTAGAAGAGGTAGAAAGGTAGACAGAACTGAAAGAGAAGCAGATCCTAACGACGCTTAGGAAAATTATGAGAAAGTTGAAAGGGAGAAGCTTACACTCTTCCCCTCCCCCCATCCTATAAAACCTGCATGTTGGATATATTTAAATGGGAGCCGAAGTGTTTTAAACCAACACCACAATAGGCCTGTAGGTGGGTGTGTGCACACACTTTGAAGTTTATATTCTCAAAGATAATTTGATTTTACTCTGATGTTTAGCTAGGCAACAGTGGCAACATTTTAAAAAGATGTTCTTCTTAACCTGTCAAAGACTTCACTGTACTAATCCTTGTTAAAGTCTTCAACAGGTGTCTCTTCTTTTATAAAATCCAATTTACAAAAACCTGAATTTACAAAAAAGGAAATTAGGGAGTGGTGACTTAAGAGTTCACACTTGAATTAAGGGGGAATTCTGATTTCTGGTGTAGTGCACTTTCTATTATTATACCAGACAATTGGGACAATGTATACTTAGTATACATTTGGCCCCTTAGGCAGTCTTTAACTTACAGTGTTTTGCCTTTTATACATTTGTATCACCTGTTCTATGGTGACCGATATTACTTATATGACAAGCATTGCAAAGAAGAGGGAAAGATAAGGGAAGCTGGAGAACAAAAAAAGTAAGATTTTTTTGCAAGATCACATTAAAAAAATCTGAGAGTCTGCCCCATCCCCCCCCAAATAAAAATCCCAACACCAAACCTACCTTTCTGGTAGTCAAGTCATAGCATCATTGTTCTGATTTTATCTTCTGGTTGAAAGCAGCAAAAAAAAAAAAAAAAATGAGTTGATGAACAATATGGTTGTGTAGATTTTTTAAAATTCAGCCCATTATATTCATTACTTTGATAACAATTACTGAGTTTCAAAGGGAAGCATTTTATATTTCTGAGGGTAGGAAGTTCTTTCATCTGAAATGTTATATATTGGAGGATAGTCTTGGTTCCTTTTCAACTAAGAATATGTATGGCATTTTAAAAAGGATTGTAGTGTAAAGATAGAATCCTAATTCTTTCATACTGTTTATCCCAAATGTTTTGAACTCAAATCTTAAAAAAAAAAAGTTTCACAGATAGTACTGGTACATCCTGTTTCACTCTAAATTTAATTCTTTGCTTTTTATCTTGTAAGTGAAGGTCAAGAATGATTGAATTGGTTAAAATGGAGATTATTTTATTTACATTCATATTTGAAGTTGAAAGTGATTTTCAATTTACAAAAATCATCCTATTAGGTTTTTGTGTTAAATTTGAGAAATCTTAATGTATAATACTTAATATGATATACTTAAGATGCTTAATCACTTGACTTATAGTTCTTGGAATAGAACTGGGTTGTTATGAGCCATTAACTTGTTAAATATCTAAATAAATAAGTAAATTACTTATAAGACCTGGGCTTCAGTTTTCTTATCTAAAAGATAATGTTGAAAATAGATATTTTCTAAGCTTCTTTATGAAACTTCTTACTGACTAGTAGAGTAGTCCAAAGTTACCATATGTAATCTTAAAATTTATATTGAATAGTATTCATTTTAACAGGAAGTGTATCTACTTTTTTACCTGGCATTGTACTGAGCACTTATTGGATGTATGCAAAGATAAAGAAAAAATCAAATGATAGCTCAAAAATCTAATGCAGGGAATAGGACAGGTACCCAGAAAACGTATAGGATATGGGAGAATGTAGTAAGTATAGAGATTAGGGCAGTGTGAAAAGACATGATTTAAAATATTGTTTATAGATATCTCACTTAAAACACATGTTAATTTCCTGTTTATAATTGTGACCACACAACGGTTGAAATTAATTTTCTTATTAAAGGGGTTAAAGCTCTTTAATGGTTTGGAAATGAGCTGCCTTATACTAAATCTTATCAGTTACTTAAAATTTCTATGCAAATACCAACTTAGTGTCAATTTCAATATTATTCCAATTTAGAAGTTCAATTTGAGTTAATGACTCACTTTTTAGAAATATTAGGAACTCTTTCTTGCAGAATCTAATTTTGTCACTTCTTACCTCCATTAAGGTACATGGTAGTAAAATAAACATTCATAATTCTTGAAGAATTTGAGATAGCCAATTATGCTTAAATGGTAGTTTAAAATTATAATATTGGCATATTTGCATAATATAATAGTTTGATACCTAAATTTTTTCTTTTTAAATCACATTTAAAAGATCTAAGTGAAACTACTTTTAAAGGAATAATACAATGGTGAATTCTTTGGTAAAATGGAGAAGCATTTTGTAACTTTACTTTGCTACTTTGGATCTGGATACTCCATCTACTAATTGAGATCGAAACCCTTGTCTTCTAATCATTCTCATAGAAGTAAAACTGGAAACTCATTTGTCTTCTAATCATATTCATAGAAATAGAACTGGAAGGGACCTTAGAGGTTATCTAGTGCAACCTCTTCAAAAATTTTACAAAAGAGAAGATTAGGTAGGGGGAGCAGCTAGATGACTCAGTGGATGGAGAGCCAGTCCCAGGGCTAGGAGTTCTTCAGATACTTCCTGGCGGTGAGACCCTGGACAAGTCACTTAAACTCCATTGCATAGTCTTTACCACTCTTAGTAGTGATTCTGAGATGGAAGGTAAGGGCTTTAAAAAACAAGGTTACATAGATAGAAGAGGGGAAAGGGAATAAACATTTATATAGCACCTATAGTGTGCCAGGACTGTGGTAAGCATTTAAAAAAATATATCTCATTTGATCCTCATAATAACCTTATGAGATGTCAGACTTTCCCTGTTTTACAGTTGAGGAAACTGAGACAAATAGATGTTAAGTGTCTTGCCCAGGTTCACATAGCTAGTATGGATCTAAGTTCAGATCCAAACTCAGTTCTTCCTGATTCCAGGCCTGTCACACTTTTGCAACATGAGCTGCTAGCTGCTATGTGTCAAAGTTGGGACTTGACCTCAGATCTAGCATTCTTTCCACTGGGTCATGTTGCCTCTGATTCTTGTCCATTTCTTTTCATAAGTTCTTCTAAAAGGATCTGTTTAACTATCTGGAGGTTTTCCATCCAGTCAGTATTTAGCATCTGCTTTGTTCAAGGTTCTGTGCTAGGTGTTGGGGAGAGATACAAAGGCAAAAACCCAAAATAGCCAGCATCCTCAGGAATTTTCCCTTATACTGGAAGAGGAATGTAAAAAAATCCCAGACAGATGCATACATACATATATATGTTATTAAATGTAAACAGACATCTTATACATAAGTATATATACACATGTGTATATAGGTGGTTCGAGAAATGTGGGTACCCTCTGCCCTCTTTTCTGCTATTTTGCTTTTGTAATTTTGTCAAGAAAGGGAACAGTATTGGACTGAAGTCTATTTTGTAGTTTTTATCTGTTTCATGGGTTCCTCAGGAGAAAAAAATTCAGCATTGGGTGGCCAGTTTATTGATATTTTTGATTTAGACATTCCTTAATGCCATACATACACTATATGTATATGCATGTGTCTATACCTAGCCATAGAAACACAGGTAAATAAGGGATAAGTCATTTCTATTATCAAGTCTGCAATATTTTGGATGTTTTAAGTAATTTGTAATTTTTAGATTGGTTTTTATCATTCCATTCATATTTGCCACATACTAAACTGGTTATCTAAATCAGTTCAATGCTGATTATCATGTATCTTAGGGGTTTGGATGTAATACATGGGAAAGTTGAGGTGGTGCAATCGAAAGTTTTTGGAGACAAAGTTCAAGTTTGAATATTAGCTCTGCAGCTGAATATTGTGGGCAAGTTATAATCTGAGACTCAGTTTCCTTATTTGTAAAACAAGAGTTTTGGACTATGGAGCTGCTTATATTTTTCCTCACTCAGAATGTGATTTTGTTGATCAGTAATCTTTAAAATTCAAGTATGCTTTTTGTAGTTAGCCACCAAGTTTTCAAATCTTTTATTTTAAAATAGTCCATGCAATAAATTAAAATTTTATGAACTTAACCATCAGCATACATACAAATATTTTTGGAAGTTTAAACTTTTCTCTAGCTCAATTTTTATTAGTTCATTTTTGAATTGAAGGAATACATACTTGATCATCTCTCATCTATGTCCTTAGTACATGAATGGTACTATTTTAGGTGCTGTAATCTGTGAATACTTTTCTCTAGGACCTTGTAATCTACTTGGAGATAAAGCATAAACAGAAAAGTTGAATTACAACAAAGATTTTCATGAGACTTTAGGATGGCAATAGAAGAGGTGTCAGTGGGCAGTTTAACTAATACTGTTGGGAATAGTTTATTGGGAAGTCCTAGGTTCAAATTTGGTCTCAGACACTTCTAGCTGTGTGATCCTGGGCCAGTCACTTAACCACCATTGCTTAGCCCTTACTACTTTTCTGCTATGGAACCGAGACATAGTATTAATTCCAAGATGGAAGGTAAGGTTTGAAAAAAAACAGAGAATAATTTGAATTTTCTCTACTTTTATTGTACTTGACCCTCTGTACCCTTTAACAATGTTGACCATCCTCTTCTACTGAACACTAGTCTCCTTTGACTTCTTTTGGCTACTCTTGCTAACCTTTTGAGAGTTCCCCAGACTCCTTTGCTCATTATCCTGTTCCTGTCCTTTAGGCCCACCAAGGTCCTGACCTGGGTCCTATTTCTCTCTATTTTCTCCCTGGCTAATTTTATTGACACTCACAGCTTCAGTTATTCTCTCTTTGCAAATAACTTTTAGATCTAGAAAACTAGTTTTAACCTCTCTCTGGAATTTTCATCTCACATTACCAACAGTTCTCTGGGCATCTTTAACTAAATATTCCATTAATATCTTAAATGGAATTCCTTACATTTAACCCTTTACCTCTAAACTTTCCATTTCTTTTAAGACTAGTCTACCCTGCCCCACTTAGTTTTGAAACTGTAAATTATTTCTGACTCAACCTTCTTCACTTCTCATATCCTATTAATTGCCAAGTCTAGTTTTTCATAACTTGCAGCCTTTCTCAAATCCAACCCTTTCTCTCCACCTATACCTAGCTTCCTCCTAGCTTAGACCTCCATTAATTTCACTTTTTAAAATATTTAGTTTGTTCCAAAGCACAGGCCAACACCTTCACTAGGTAAGCCTTAATCTGGATTCAAAGGATCTTTGTCCCTATTCATCCATTTAGTTCTGTGACTGTCTCTCAAGCTTCTGTTGCTTCATTTTTAAAGTATGGATAATTCTTATATTAAGTCACAGATTTCTTGTGAAGATCATATGAGAAAGCATAGCACGCAATTTGTAAATAGTCATGTGCTAGACAAATGCCAGTCATTATCATTTTTATTACTTTTAACTTTGTCTTTACTGCTGTTCTAGTTTCTGCTCTCCCTTCCTGTATCTAGTTTCTCTCTTTTCAATTTATTCAACATATATCCTGTAAGACTAACATAACCTTCTGATAGCAACTTTCTGACCATGCCATTCTGTTTAAGAATCTTTTGCCTTCTACATTCCATGCTCTTCTGTGTGACTTTTATGGGTCTATAATATTGGTTTATCCTTCAAGTTGAATCTTTTTCTTCTTGTTGTTCATTGTTTCAGTTGTGCCCAACTCTTCATGACCTCTTTTAGGGTTTTCTTGGCAAAGGTGTCTCTAGCTTATTTATAGAGGAGGAAACCGAGGCAAACAGGGTTAAGTGACTTGCCCATGATTGTACAACTAGGAATTATTTGAGGCCAGATTGAACTTGGGAGATTGTTTTTCTGACTCTAGGTCTGGTGTCTTTCTGACTCTAGGTCTGGTACTCAGTACGCTATGTCACGTAGTTGCCTCCCAACTATTCAGTTGATTTTCTTTACTATATTTCATACAACTCATTATTGGTCTCTGGGCTTTTCCTAATGCAATTTACTACATCTCCCTTCTGCCTATCTATATACCTTGAGTGCCCAAGATTCAGTCTGTATCCAGCTTCCTTGAAATCCCTACCAAATCCCTCTATTCTCTGATACCTGCTACATGAATTTGACTTGTCTCTTAAACTATAATAGGTGTTTCTTAGATATTTAGGATCACAAAGCCATAGATTCAGAATTATAATGGTCCTCAAAAGACCATTTGAGTCTAGCTCTTATTTTATAGATGAGGAAACTGAGGCACAGAGGTAAAGTCATTTTCCCAGGGTTACACTGTTGGTGAGCATCTGAGGTAGTACTAGAACTTCTATTTTCCTCATTCCAAGTCTAGTGCCCAATCCACTATGCCACATGCCTCTCACTTCTTTATTCCTTGTTGAGAATAATTTCTGTGAAATGAGCTGTTTTTCTTTTTTTCCTCCACCACCAATAAGAGAAAATATGCTTATTTTGCAGTAGAAAGGGTTTGCAGTAGAAAGCCTTTTTTTGAAAGATTTTTCAGAGTAAGGTCTCAAAAGCAGTAGATCACAAAGATTACAATTTAAATCTCGAGTAGGAGCATTTGTTTTACATCAGTGAAACTCATTCTAAAGCTTGTCAAGATGCTCCTCATTTTTTCAATATTCCATTAGATTCGAATGGACATGTAACAATTACATATTCTTTTAGTGATAGTAAATTTGATTCTAAAGTCAGAGGGCAGTGTGATTTTTCTAGTCTTAACTAAACACTTTAATAAGTTATGTGGATTTTGACGTGTTTAAAATTAAGAAGTTAGCTTTATTTTTTGAGACTTTAATATATTTTATTAATTGTTCATTTTTTAATCATAAAGGCTTTTTCCTAAAACATGGAATCTCTTACGACATGCTAAAACCATATCTGTTGACCCAATTGCCTTCTTCCTCATTTCTATAAGATTCATTGCATAGTAGGGCAAAATTCCATTCTGTGAAGCAATATGCTAATTTTTTAAAACCCTTACCTTCTGTCTTAGAATCAATACTGTGTATTGTTTCCAAGGCAAAAGAATGGTAAGGGCTAGGTAATAGGGGGTGAAGTGACTTGCCCAGGGTCACACAGCTGGGAAGTGTCTGAGGCCAGATTTGAACCCAGGACCTCTCTGCTTGGCTGTCAATCCACTGAGCCATCCAGTGGCCCAAGAAGGTAGCTTTAAACATATGAAATGGATCTCTGTTTTTCAGTTTTGTGATTTCATCTCAAGGCTAGGATTTAGTGGTAAATTCCTAGGTTTGGGGTGGAGGAGATGCCACTTTAGTTCTGCATATATTTATTATATGTTGTGCTCAGAGCACTGTGCTAGGTAAAATTTGATTAGATTGTCTTAGGGAGTTTAGTAGTGGGGTATGGCACATTATTAGGTTTTAAATTTATAATTCAATACTTAGAGGAAAGTAGAAAGTTCTTTAGGAAATCCATAATGGTGGAGAAAATCATTACCAGCTGAGGTGATTATCAGAATAATAGTTTTTTTGGAAATAGTATTTGAGCTAGTCTTTCAATCTTCTGACTATTATTGTGGTACAAGCCTTAATTCATTGTCTCATTAGGAAAGTATATATATATATATATATAAAACAGTATTATTCTTATAGTCTAATGTTGAATTATTTAATTTTCACCTATATGTAAACATTTTAAAATAAACTGTAAAATGTTCACTATTTCTCTTATACGTCAAGTAATAATAGATATATTTCATTGGAATTAGCAACCTGGAGATATATCAAACCATAGCCTTGATTTATTCTAGATAATTTTATTTGGTTAAATTTTCACTATATAGCCAAGTTTGGATTTGGACTTGGGTCTACTGAGTTCTTCTGAATTGAAGATTTGCAAATAAAAATATTTTGTCAGTGGTGAGAACCTTTAACTTCTTAGTTGCATCTCTTTATATTCTGTTATTTAGGCTTTGGAAATATAAATTCCCTGACTTCATATTTTAAATTGCAAAAATTGACTATTTTAAAGTAATGAGATATTTGTAAAGTACTTAGCACAGTGCCTGGCACGTAGCAGGCATTACATAATGCTAGCTGTTATTATTAAGATGTCCCAAGATACTTTCAGTTGAGGCTATATTTCAGGTTGTATTCAACCTTTTTGAAAATTATTCCCTTAACCAAAACAAATGAACATAAGAATATTATTTTGCATTACTAACCTTGACCTGTTTAATTATTTTTTTTTAAACTTTTTTTTTTAAACCCTTGTACTTCGGTGTATTGTCTCATAGGTGGAAGATTGGTAAGGGTGGGCAATGGGGGTCAAGTGACTTGCCCAGGGTCACACAGCTGGGAAGTGGCTGAGGCCGGGTTTGAACCTAGGACCTCCTGTCTCCAGGCCTGACTCTCACTCCACTGAGCTACCCAGCTGCCCCCTGTTTAATTATTTTTAAATGTTATCTTTGTCGACTATTTTGAATGTGGTTGAACTTTGTCATGATATTCTTTTAATTTGTTAAATTTCTGTCTCATTCAATATGAGACTTTTTTGGGCTCCAGAATATATAAGAGAAAATTTAAATATAAGGAGAGAAGCTTAAAAAAAATCAACAACCTACTCTTAGATACCACATTAAGACAAATTGTCATATAACTACCTATGCATAATATTTAGCTGACATCTTTAAACATTTAGGATATTTGTATATAGTTTCTTATATTTATTGGTATAACATCACCCAAAATATTTTTACCTTAGAACATTCTGGGCTTGCAACATAAATACTGATCTCAGCATAAAAGGGGAGTTGGGAAATTTTAGGTAATTAAGCCTTATCCATACTCCCCAAAATTTCTGCACATAAGTACCATTGATATCTATTTAATTTCATGTTTACCATTTTAAAGAAAAATAAATGAATACCTTAGTAATTTTTTCATAGGATCCCCATTTATATTACATAGAACATCAAGGATGTTTGGAACATTGTTTGGACAACATTGTTTTAGTGCAGTATTTTAGAAGTACAAGATAAAGTGTTGCCTTTGATGTCTGCTTTTTAAAATAACATTGTTATTAAATCATAAGAGGGAAAAGAAAACTTTTGTTGCTATTAATTGCATTTTCTAGTTCTTAATAAGTGTAAAATTTTTTCCCCCAGATCAGTGATTCCCAAAGTGGCCATCCCCTGGTGGGTGTTGCAGTGATCTAGGGAGGGGGGCGGTGATGGCCACGGGTGCATTTATCTTTTTATTAATTGCTATTAAAATAAAAAAAAATAATTTCCGGGAGCTAAGTAATATTTTTTCTGGAAAGGGGGCGGTAGGCCAAAAAAGTTTGGGAACCACTGTCCCAGATCCTTTATAAAACTGTTGTATAGAAATAGTTAGTAAAATTGCATTAAGATGAATTGAAAGTTATTTCCTCTGTTTTTCTGATGTTTTACATTGGAATAGTTAAAATAATTTCTTCAAAATCCAAGCTACATTTCCCCTTCATTTGAATAGGCATCTTTTATAGAATTATACCGTACTATAACATCCTCAGGGACTATTCACCTATGTATATGAGTGGTGCTATTTTCTCCAATATACACAATGAATCCACACTTTTAAATTTCTAATCTTTTGATTTGTATGTCTTTTAATATCACCTTGCTATCCAACTGTTAATTTTCACTTTTATCAGTATATGTTCTTTTTGCAACCTACTCACATTTAATTGTTTCTAATATGCTACTGTCACTTAGGAAAGCTAAGTTTATTAAACCAGAATCCCTAAGTAAGGCAAGCTGTAGTTGTGCTATTCAATTTGAGTGGATTAGGGAATATGAACTTTGTAACAACTTATGTTGGGCTTGAAAATTTTGGTTGTTTTCTAGGTAGTTGAGATTTCAAGAAGTTTGATAACTAGGTAGGTGGAATGTTACTAGAAATAAACCCTTTTTGTATAATGTAACTGTATTTGCCATTTAAACAATTATATTTTGTAGAATTTTAGAAAATGAAATTTCCCAGTATTGACTTGATAAAATAACATGCTTTCTTTAGAAAAGAAAAGAAAAATTCAATAATACTTCTTGTCTTATGTTAATTGATATGGAACTAGGTATCTTCTAGTTCTTTTCTTAATCTCATAGCTTTGTCAAATATGATTTTTTTTAATCAGGATAACCAAGCAGTTGCCACTTAATGTGCAGGTACTGTTGAGAAGAACTTTGATCTAGGTTTTTATAGAGTTGGCCAGTTTGATGAAGCTCTTTTACTAATAGGCAAATTGGTCATGGGATTGTAGATTTAGAACTGGAAGGGATCTTAGATTTATCTAGTCTTAAAATTTTACATATGAGAAAATTGAGGCCCAAGAAGTGGCTTACTCAAGGCTACATAGCTAATAAGTGGCAGGAAAAAAAAAACACCAAAATTCATACCTAGGTCTTCTGACATCTGACCCAGCATTTTTTGTCTTACATTGGCTATTAAGGGGTTTTCATGATCATTTAAGTTATTTAAACAAGAAAGCAAAAAAATAGGAGAAGAGGGGCTATTACCTTGTAAATCATAAGGGTCAAGGAAATTTGCAGTCAGGATTTTATATTATTTTTGCTTATGCAAATAACATCAAGAAAATTTCGTGTTTTTTGAGAGTACAATTTTTAAATTTTCTTTAAGATCAACTTATTTGAGCCACCAGTTTAGTAACTGATAGTAATAATACTCTTCAATAAGATTCTGTGATTTCAGAAACAGTTTCTCATTTGACTTAAAAAAAAACACACCTTGCCTTCTGTCTTAGAATCAATAACTGTGTATTAGTTCCAAAGCAGAATAGTGGTAAGGGCTAGGCAGTCAGGGTTAAGTGACTTGTCCAGGGTCACACAGCTAGGAAGTATCAGAAGTTAGATTTTAACCCAGGACCTTTTCTCTCTAGGAATGGCTCTCTATCCACTTAGCCACCTAGCTTCCCTCTCATTTGATTTTTAATATAGACTTCTGAAGTAGTTTATGTGACAATATACCTATTTTACAGATGAGAATATTGAAGCCCAGAGAGTTTGGGATATATTTAAGGTCATATTAATGTAAAAGTAAGGTCATATTAAAGTAAAAGAGCTTCATCAAACTGGCACTCTATAATAAAAGGGCCAGTATTTCCTCTAAAACCTAGATCAAAGTTCTTCTCAACAGTACCCGCACATTAAGTGGTAACTGCTTGGTTATCCTGATTTAAGGTCATATTAAGGTCATAAGTAGCTGAACCAGGATTTGAACACTCATTTTCCAAGTCGAGAGCCCCTTCTCTTTTATTAGGCTCCCTGTCATACAGAATGCAAAGAATTTGTCAGATAATACTGTTGCAGCGGAATTGAGGATTTGCTTTGTTTTGAGCACTTAGATTTTATGTTGTAAATTACTTTTAAGAATTGACTTTTTTTTCTTTTCTTCAGGAAGATGATCCATATAATCATGAAGATCTGCTTTCTGCACAGAAATGAGGAAAATACAATATAGTTCTGAAATTGAAGATCTGTATTTTCGTGGAATGCTTTCAGAATGAGAAATACATCTGGTTACCTTGGCGAACGTAGAAGGATGAAAAGAGCCTCATGATGGCAAAAAACAAAGAACCTCGTCCTCCATCCTATGCTATCAGTGTAGTAGGATTATCTGGGACTGAAAAGGACAAAGGTAACTGTGGTGTTGGAAAGTCATGTTTGTGCAATAGATTTGTGCGTTCCAAAGCAGATGAATATTACTCTGAGCATACGTCTGTGCTTAGTACAATTGACTTTGGAGGAAGAGTAGTCAACAATGATCACTTTTTGTATTGGGGTGACGTAACACAAAGTGGTGAAGATGGAATAGAATGCAAAATCCATGTCATTGAACAGACTGAGTTCATTGATGATCAGACTTTCTTGCCTCATCGGAGTACGAATTTGCAACCATATATAAAACGTGCAGCTGCATCCAAATTGCAGTCAGCAGAAAAACTGATGTACATTTGCACTGATCAATTAGGCTTAGAGCAAGACTTTGATCAGAAACAAATGCCTGAAGGGAAACTCAGTGTAGATGGGTTTTTATTATGCATTGATGTAAGTCAGGGATGCAATAGGAAGTTTGATGATCAACTTAAGTTTGTGAATAATCTATACATACAGTTGTCAAAATCAAAAAAACCTATACTAATAGCAGCAACTAAATGTGATGAATGTGTAGATCATTATCTTCGAGAGGTTCAGGCATTTGCTTCAAACAAAAAGAATCTCATTGTGGTAGAAACTTCAGCACGTTTTAATGTCAACGTTGAGACATGTTTCACTGCACTGGTACAAATGTTGGATAAAACCCGTGGCAAACCTAAAATTATTCCCTATCTGGATGCTTATAAAACACAGAGACAACTTGTTGTCACAGCAACAGATAAATTTGAAAAACTTGTGCAAACTGTGAGAGATTATCATGCAACTTGGAAAACTGTTAGTAATAAATTAAAAAATCATCCTGATTATGAAGAATATATAAACTTGGAGGGAACACGAAAGGCCAGAAATACATTTTCAAAACACATAGAGCAACTCAAGCAAGAACATATAAGAAAAAGAAGAGAGGAATACATCAATACACTACCTAGAGCTTTTAACACTCTTCTACCAAATCTTGAAGAGATTGAACACTTGACCTGGTCAGAAGCCCTAAAATTAATGGAGACACGAACAGAATTCCCATTGTGTTTTGTAGTGCTGGAGAAAACACCTTGGGATGAAACTGACCACATAGACAAAGTGAATGATAGACGGATTCCATTTGATCTCCTTAGCACTTTGGAAGCAGAAAAAGTCTACCAGAATCATGTACAGCACCTAATTTCTGAAAAGAGGAGGGTAGAAATGAAGGAAAAATTCAAGAAAACTCTGGAAAAAATTCAGTTTATTTCACCTGGACAACCCTGGGAAGAAGTTATGTGTTTTGTAATGGAGGATGAAGCCTTTAAATATATCACTGAGGCTGATAGCAAAGAGGTATATAGTAGGCATCAGCGAGAAATAGTTGAAAAAGCCAAAGAAGAGTTTCAGGAAATGCTTTTTGAACATTCTGAACTTTTTTATGATCTCGATCTTAATGCAACACCCAGTTCAGATAAAATGAGTGAAATTCACACAGTTTTAAGTGAAGAACCCAGATATAAGGCTTTACAGAAACTTGCCCCTGATCGAGAGTCCCTTCTGCTTAAGCATATAGGGTTTGTTTATCATCCCACTAAAGAAACCTGTCTTAGTGGTCAGAACTGCATGGACATTAAAGTAGAGCAACTACTTGCTAATAGTCTTTTACAACTGGATCATAGTCGATTAAGATTGTACCATGATAGTGCCAACATAGATAAAGTTAATCTTTTCATTTTGGGAAAGGATGGCCTTGCACAAGAATTAGCAAATGAGATAAGGACACAGTCTACTGATGATGAGTATGCCTTAGATGGAAAAATATATGAACTAGATCTTCGATCAGTTGATTCCAAATTGCCTTATCTTTCTAGTCAGTTATGGAATGCTGCCTTTAAGCCACATGGATGCTTCTGTGTATTTAACTCTATTGAATCACTTAATTTTATTGGGGACTTCATTGGAAAAATAAGAACCGAAGCATCACAGATTAGGAGAGATAAATATATGGCCAATCTTCCATTTACATTAATATTAGCTAATCAGAGGGACAGTGTTAGCAAAAATTTACCTATTCTCAGACATCAAGGGCAACAGTTGGCAAACAAACTACAGTGCCCTTTTGTAGATGTACCCACTGGTACATACCCTCGTAAATTTAATGAAACTCAAATAAAACAAGCTCTAAGGGGAGTATTGGAATCAGTTAAACGCAATTTAGATGTTGTAAGCCCTGTTCCCACCAACAAAGATATAGCTGAAGCTGACCTGAGAATTGTCATGTGTGCCATGTGTGGTGATCCATTTAGTGTGGATCTTATTCTTTCACCATTTCTTGACTCTCATGCTTGTAGTGCTGCTCAGGCTGGACAAAGTAACTCTTTAATGCTTGATAAAATTATTGGTGAAAAAAGAAGACGAATACAGATTACGATACTGTCTTATCATTCTTCAATTGGGGTAAGGAAAGATGAACTGGTCCATGGATATATATTAGTTTACTCTGCCAAAAGGAAAGCATCCATGGGAATGCTCCGAGCATTTCTTTCAGAAGTTCAGGATACTATTCCGGTACAGTTGGTGGCAGTTACTGACAGCCAGGCAGATTTTTTTGAGAATGAAGCTATCAAAGAGTTAATGACTGAAGGAGAACATATAGCAACTGAGATCACTGCTAAATTTACAGCACTGTATTCTTTATCTCAATATCATCGGCAAACTGAGGTTTTTACATTGTTCTTTAGTGATGTTTTAGAGAAAAAAAATATGATAGAAAATTCCTACTTGTCTGATAATACCAGAGAGTCAACACATCATAATGAGGATGTTTTTCTTCCATCTCCCAGAGAGTGTTCTTTTTCCTATACTGGCTATATCGATTCAGAAGATGATACTGAAGCACCACCACCATATAGCCCAATTGGGGATGATGTTCAGTTGCTTCCAACACCTAGTGACCGATCCAAGTATCGATTAGATTTGGAAGGAAATGAATACCCAATTCATAGTACCCCAAATTGTCACGATCATGAACGAAATCATAAAGTGCCTCCTCCAATAAAACCCAAACCAGTTGTACCCAAGACAAATGTAAAGAAATTGGATCCAAACCTCTTAAAGACAATTGAAGCTGGAATTGGTAAAAATCCAAGAAAACAAGCCTCTAGAGTTCCTTTAGCACATCCTGAAGATATGGATTCCTCAGATAACTACGCAGAACCTATTGACACCATTTTTAAACATAAAGGTTATCCTGATGAGATCTATGTTGTCCCAGATGATAGTCAGAATCGTATTATTAAAATTAGAAACTCATTTGTAAATAATACCCAGGGAGATGAGGAAAATGGATTTTCTGATAGAACATCAAAAAGTCATGGGGAACGGAGGCCTTCAAAATATAAATACAAGTCAAAGACGTTATTCAGCAAAGCCAAATCTTACTATAGGAGAACACATTCAGATGCAAGTGATGATGAGGCTTTTACCACTTCTAAAACAAAAAGAAAAGGAAGGCATCGTGGAAGTGAGGAAGATCCACTCCTTTCTCCTGTGGAAACCTGGAAAGGTGGCATTGATAATCCCGCTATTACTTCAGATCAGGAATTGGATGATAAAAAATTGAAGAAGAAAACACACAAAGTAAAGGAAGATAAAAAGGTAAGTGTCTTTAAAAACTCAAGGTTTTGTTTTGTTTTTTTTTAACCACGTTTTAAGATTTTGTGTTGTCCAAGTTTTTATTTTAGATAAATGTATGCAATTTTAAAAAGGTACTGGATTTGATAAATTACCCCAATTTATTGATAGTGTGGCATGTGTTCATTCAAAGTCTTACTATTATGTATCAGATGTTTAGTGAACAACTTTTTTCAATCCTTTCCACACTTGAACAATTGTATTCTCTTGAATGTTTTAATTGGATGAGTTATTATTTAATTCCCTTTATGGGAATTAATAGTGGTTTATTTCTTTTATTTGAATGGGAATTTGATTTGATTTTCTGTCTCTCTCTGCCACCCCTCACATTCCAGGTGGGTAGAATTTTTTTTACCTTAGTAAATCTTTAGGGCTCCAAGTAAGAGACAGTTTAGGTAATTCTCTTGCTAGCCTCAAGTGAGAACATATCTCTTCTGTCTCTCTTTCTCTCTCATAGTATATAGTGCTTTCTACACATTGATTACCAATATGTTTACTGAACTGAATTTTGTATTTTTCACTTATTTCGATTTTATGCTAGATATTTATGTTAATGAATAGAACCTTTAAATATATTTTGAAGCTGGAATTTGTGGATATACCTTTTAACTTTAACTTTCTGTAGGGGCTACGGCCTTTTAATGTTGCATGCTGATTGGTGACCTCATAATTTATCCTTTCCTGTTGCCATAATTATTTTAGAATGCTAATACACATGGAGTTGTTTTTACTTGTCTCAGTTTTACTTGTCCCCTTTTTTCAGGCAGTATGTTAGATGTAGGATATGCTGTGGATCCCCTGAAAAGTTAAAAATGTTTAGTCCTATAAGATTTTTTATACATTCTACATTTAGTACAAAAGGATGATTCATACAGTGGTAGTAAACATTAGGAGCCTGACAATATGTGGTATGAATACTGGAGGTCATAATTTGAATTTTATTAAATTTTATTTTCCATAATTTGGTTTTTATTTTTGTTTTGTCCTACTTTCTTTTGGCTTGAGAGAATATTTACACAAGGGACAGAGAGTGAAAAAGAGTTCTTAAAGAATTTGTTAAGTTGATGAACTCTAAAAAAATTCTTATGATGGTAATGTCTGAGCAGTTGTATTAAAATCTGAATAAAAATGTTTGCCAAAACTATCTGCTGTTTATCAAACCTGATTAATTTAAAAGTGCAGATATTTGGGATGTATATATGAACATTCCTATAAACAAATGACATCTTTCTTCCATTTTCAGTTTTTATTTTCTTAACTTTATACTAATACTTGGTAAATATCCTTATATATGGCAATTATCTTAAAATTCGGAGCATTAACAAGTTCTCTTTTGAAAAATTGATTTGACCTTGACTTTTTTCTCCCCTATAAAATGCTCAGGTCACTTTATTCATTCTCAACCATCATCACTATGCTCTGTCTGACCACTTTACCCCAATTTAAGCCATAATTTAACCAATCTAGCCCATTAGCTCCTATCATTCCCAAACAACTACACTCTCAGTTTAGTAATTTACCCCCATGTTCTCATCTTTCTCATATCCTTTACCTTGGTTTGTTTGTTTTTAATCCTAGCTTACAAGGCATATGAGGGCTGTGGATAAAGACTTTTTTTCTGAGATGTAATGATATTGGACATTTGTGGAGATAAATGTTAGGCTATTCATGTTTCAATTATTTACATTTTTCTTTCATCTTTAATTCTTTTCTCACTTGTATTTTGACTGAAATTGTAATCCAACTCACCAGGAGTACTTTGAATGTTGCTTTTTTGCTATTTCTATTACCACCCTTTCTGACTTATTTTCCTGTCCTGGTGTTACTTAGATCTACTTCTGTTTGCCTTTTTTTCTGATATTAGTATTTGATAGTATTTGAGCTGTGAAAGAGAAATGGCAGGAATGACTTTTCTTGGGTAAATATTTTTGTTTAATAGGGAGAGCTATGTTGGTGGTCCTCAAACTCATGATCCCAGGACCAGTGCAGCAAAAGCAAAAAAGACTTTGTAGACTAAAGTTATTTTGTAGTTACACTTATAAAAATGTTTATTTTGATGCATCTTAATTTGAGTTCAAGTCTACATTCAATATTCTAATGCTATTAAATCAAGATGGTATAATTTTAGTGGAGAAAAAGTCAAGATAGTACAGAAAACCTTTATGATTCTTATATCAAATTTTATTCATTTAAAATGTTGAAATGTGATGAAGTGTATATGTTGACACATTGGAATCTATTTTTTAAAAATAATATTTACCTGTAGAAAGCTTTCTGCTTATCCAGCTGGTATTCCATGTGTGAATACATGGTATTTTATCTATAAATTAGAGTGAATGCTGCAGAGAAAACTGTGGAAGCTAAACTTGCCAAGGAAAATGGTCTAGATAAATTAGACATAGATAGTTTGGAGAAAATAATTGATATTATAATTGAATTCATTAAACACATGTTGACTGTTAATGTTATGTGCCCAGTACTATATCAGAGGGATTTTAAATGATGAAATCTTTGATTTCTTCTCTTGAAAAGCAAAGTCTCTTTGCAAGATTGAGATATATCATGACTAGAGAATACTAAGGCAATATATAGCCATACCTCTACTAAGCATGTTATTGGTTTCAATAACATATGCAGTAGTTCCATAGCAATGATATATTATAGATGGAAGGTAATTGTTGGGCAGACATTTGGTCTATAAAAATTTAAAAGCAAGCTTTACAGAAAACATCAAAAGGTAGAAGGACGAGTCTGCCTAGAGATATGCTGAAAAGGAAGGAAGGAAACAAGCATTTTTTTAAGTGCCTACTATATGTAGGGCAGTGTGCTAAGTGTTTTACAAATATCTCATTTGGACCTCACAGTATATCTGAGAAGCAAGTAGTATAATTATCCTTTTTTTCCACTTGAGAACACTGAAGCAGGTAAAGATGTAATGATTTGTTCAGGGTCACACAGCTATTGTGTGAGCTTAGATTTGAACTCAGGACTTCCTGACTCAGTATTCAGTACTCTATATCCACTCTGCTACCTAATTGCTTAAAATAGACTTCAGATATGGTGACCTCAAAGTCATAAGACACACCCCAAAAGTTGGCTGTAGAATTGGGTTGTGTGGCTACCTCAAGGACAAAAATGAAAGACAGCCTTTGGAAGGGGAGCAGGAAAGAACTTCTCCTAGAGATTCCTTAACTTAGTTTAAGATTTAGTTAAACATGACTTTTTACTCCTTCACTCCCTTCGGTCCAGTTTATCATCTCTTTCCAACTGTAACCGGATGAGGAAGATCTCAGACCAAAGGTCTCTATAGAACAATGCTGAGCTCAAATATAATGTATACATTTGGGGAGGTAATGGATTGATATGGCCTGTAAATTTATCTCAGTTATTTCAATAGATCAATAGGGTAATCAGTGGGACAGTAACTTTGAACTTATTTAAGTTGGGCTAAAAGTTTTTAAGAAATGCTATGTTTTCTTCCCTTTGAGTTCCTGAAGTAGCCCCATGAAAAAATTAGCTCTATACTTCTATGATTAGTTTGCTATTGATTAGGGTTCCATCACCCTTAGGAGTGAATTGTTTGTATAAATACTTAACACAGCTCTGATAGTTAGCTAGAACACAAAGACTTAAATGAGATACTAGTGCTAGAGAAGGTTGTTAATGTTCCATATTACTGAAGCTGGTCATCTACTAGTTTATTTGTAATTTGCCCATAAAAGCAAATTTATACTAGTATAAGTATCAGCTTCTATATAGACAGTAAGCAAATTCAGAGGAAAGGACATTGTAGAGTAATTAAGGAAATGTATACCTCCTAGGAGATTTGACTCAGCCTTAATATATAGAGTTTGAGTTGTTAGTAAGAGACAGAAGATATTCTTGTTAAGTGAAATAAGTAGGGAAAGTTTCAAAGGCTGAATGAACCTGATGTGTATGAGAGATGCTCAGAAGATTCTTGATAATCATAAAATGTGGACATGAGTTAAGATAGGTTATAGCCTTGAATATCAGGCTCAAGAAATTAGTGTTATGAATAAAATTGATATAGATGGATATATTAAAAAATATTAATGGTTTATTGTAATCCATATTGGTAAATTAAGAAAGCCACATGCCTGCTAAGATCTAATTCAAAACGCCCACTATACCTTCACTCTCGCTGCTTAGTAGGAAAGAGAGAGTCCCAATCAAGTTCTGAGACTTTATACCTTTGTCTATGTAATCACACTTCCTGCCCACCTGTATCACACAAGAGGAATCATGGGAAATGTAGTTTTCAAGTCCTCTACACGTCCACAGGAAGTTTACACCAGAGACCTCGATATTAAAACTCAAGGAACCCCAAATTTCCAATATCACATTAGACTAGAGCCAGTAAATCATAGGATATCCAAATACTCTTGAATTTGTAATTTCATTGATACAAGATGTTTTTTCCAGTCCTGTAGATAGCAGCCAATCTGTGCTTGTGGATCCCAGACTTTACACAAACTATGATTCCTGAAAATAGCTTAATGGCGTGATTGTGATGATGATTGTTAGTGATTTTAGCTATGACTACACTGTGGTTATTTGCCAATTGTCTACAAAAAGTAGGTGGTACTTTATGTTAAATCATATTCATCCATTGTCTTTGAACTGAATTTGGCTCCCACTTATATAGTAGTCTTTTTTTACTATGTTATAGTTACTATGTATCTAGTGTACACTTTCTTTACTCTTCAGTCCCCTCATTTTATAGAGAGCTGGACTTCCCTGTGGTAGTAAGTAGCAGAGACAAGCTTTATAATCAGGTCTTTAAACTGCAAAACTTGTGCTTTTTTTGTGCTTTCAGGCTACCTCACCTTCCTAGTCATGAAAGCATATAAGAGCTTCAAAAGATCTCTTCCAAGAGCCTAGTGTTTAGCATATTCTCCTGACATATTTTTGCATATATTTATATATCTAAAATATATTTCTTGTTTAGTCATTTCAGTCATGTCTGACTTTTTATGACCCCCTTTTGAAGTTTTCTTGGCAAAGATGCTGAAGTGGTTTGCCATTTCTTTCCCCAGCTCATTTTTACAGATGAATAAAGTGAGGCAAACAGGGTTAAGTGGTTTGCTTAGAGTCACCCAGCTAGTAAGTATCTAAGGCTAGATTTGAATTCAGGTAGATGGGTCTTCCTGATTCCAAGCATGGCACTCTATCCATTGTGCCAGTACTTACACTTTAAACTTTATTGCCTATGTATTCTTCTCCATGACCTCAGTCAACCAACTGTCAAGTCTATTAAGATGTGAGATTTTCCACATAGGGAGCTGACTAATATGGATGAAATGATAACAGATTAAGACCTTCCCCAACCTTCTCAAAAAAGGAAGGAAGAATAGCACAGATGTTGGTATTAAATGATTTAAATAAAAGAGGTTAAAGATAGAGTAAGGAATTAGGACATTGATGGCTAAATGGTAGTTATTTTTTATGTGCTGATAGTGTAAAAGAGTCCTCTTTAGCATTTATTTAAATTTTTTTAAATTTAGGAATCCCCCAATTACATTTATTTCTAAAATTAAGTTTAATTAATTAATTATGAATTTTTCCATGATTCCATGATTTATGTTCCTTCTTGCCCTTCCTCCTACCCCCCTCCTGTAGCCAATGAGCAATTCCACTGTTTTTTTACATGTCATTCATCAAGACCTATTTCCATATTATTAATATGTGTGCTAGAGTGCTCTATATCCCCTACAAGCAATTGATTTTTTTCTGTGTTTCTGTTCCCACAGTTCTTTCTCTGCATGTGGATAGTTCTTTCTCATAAGTCTCTCAGAATTGTCCTGGATCATTGCATTGCTGCTAGTAAAGGAGTTCATTACATTGGATTGTACCACAGTGTATCAGTCTCTGTATATGAGGTTCTCCTGGTTCTGCTCCTTTCTCTCTGCTTCAATTCCTAGAGGTCGTTCCAGTTCACGTGGAATTCCTCTACCACAATTTGTTTAACCATCCCCTAATCGAAGGGCATCCCCTCATTTTCCAATTTTTTGCCACCACAAAGAGTATCTCTGTAAATATTTTTGTATATGTCTTTTTCCTTATTATCTCTTCCCCCAATTACATTTAAAAACAATTTTTAACATTTGTTTTGAAAAATTTTGAGTTCCTAATTCCTTCCCTCCCTCCCACTTTTCTCCTCTTCCTGAGAGAGAAGGCAGTTTGATACAGATTTTTACATGTAATAATATGCAAAGTATTTCCATATTGGTCATGTTGTAGAAGACACAAATGCCTATGAAGAAAACAAAGTGAAAAATGCTGTGCTTTGATTTGCATTCAGACTCCATCAGTTCTTTCTTTCGCTGTGAATAGCATTTTTCACTTTGAGTCTGGAGTTTTCTTGGATCATTGTATTGTTGAGAATAGTTGAGTCATTCACAGTTGGTTGTTGATACAACATTGCTTTTCCTGTGTACAATGTCCTCCTACTTCTGCTTACTTCACTTTGTATCAGTTCATATAAGTCTTTCCAGGTTTTCTGAAATCATGTTCATCATTTCTTAAGAGAATTGTAATATTTCATTACAATTAAATACCACAACTTGCTCAATTATTCCCTAGTGGATAGACATCCCCATAATTTCCATTTTTTTTGTCACCACAAAAAGAGCTGCTATTAAATATTTTTGCACAAATATATGCCTCCTCCCAACCTCCTTTTTAATCTCTTTGGTTGCTGGGTCAAAGAGTGTGAACAGTCATATAACCCTTTGTGCTTGATTCTAAATTGTTCTCCAGAATAGCTGGACAAATTCACAACTTAACTAAGGAAGCGTTAGCGTCCCAGTTTTCCCACATCCCCTCCAACATTCATCATCTTCCTATTCTGTCATATTAATCAATCTGATAGTTGTGAAGAAGTATCTCAAAGAGTTGTTTTAATTTTTATTTCTCTAATTAATAGTAATTCAGGGCATTTCTTTATATGACTATAGATAGTTTTGATTTCTTCTTCCAAAAACCACCTCTTCATGTTCTTTGACCATTTATGAATATGAATGATTTGTATTCTTACAAATTTGACTCAGCTTTATATATATATTTGAGAAATGAGGCTCTTGTCAGAGATACTTGGTATAAGAATTTTTCCCAGTTTTCCGTTTTCTTCCTAATTTTGGTTGCATTGGTTTTGTTTGTGCAAAAATTTTTAAATTTAATGTAATCACAATTGTCCATTTTTAAATCCTGTAATGCTCTCTATCTCTTTTTTGGTCATAAATTCTTGGCTTATCCATAGATCTGATAGATCCATGTTCCCTTAATTTACTTACAATATCACCCCTTATATCTAAATTATGTACTCATTTTGACCATATCTTGGTACATGGTATGAGATGTTGGCCTCTAACCTAGTTTCTGCCTTACTGTTTTCTCAGCAGTTTTTGGCAAATAGTGAGTTCTTGTCCTTAAAGCTTGGATCTTTGGGTTTTTCAAGCACTAGATTATAGTAGTTTTTTAATACTGTGTATTGTGTACCTAATTTATTCCATTTATCCTTCACTATATTTATTTCTTGGTCTATACAAGATCATTTTTATGGTTGCTACTTTATAATACAATTTGAGATAGGATATGAGTAAGCCACCTTCCTTCACATTTTTTTTCCCATTGGTTCCCCTTATATTCTTTCTTCTGTCCTTCCAGATGAATTTTGTTATTTTTCCTAACTCAGTGAAGCAATCTTTTTAGTAGTTTGGTGTGGCACTGAATAACTAAATTAATGTAGGTAGAGTTGTCATTTTTATTATATTGGCTTGACTTACCATTGAACAATTAACACTTTTCCAATTGTTTAGATCTAACTTTATATGAAAAAGACCCTTACGAATAATGCCTTTAGTTGTGCTATGACAATTGTTTTATTGTTAATTCCTACAATCAAAATTGTTCTCTTTAGCCAAAGGAAGCAAGCAAAAGGGGAGAGTGTTTTCTGTGTTACATCTTTAGATGGAGCTAGTCTTAATTATCTAATAGTTTGATCCAGTTTGGTAAACATAGTATCTTGTGTTATATGCATATTAATAATTATTTAGTAGATGACATTTCTGTATCCACTTTAGGTTTATGAAGCACATTTCTATGCATTATATCATTTGATCCTCACAATAATTTTGTGAATTAAGTAATATCTCTATTTTATAGATGAAAAAACTCAGACTCATGGAGATTATGATTTGCTAAGTCACATACCCAGTAAGTGCTGTGACAAGATTTAAATCAACTCTTGCTTCCCAAAGTCCAAAGCTTTATCTACTGGGTCACTTTGCTTTGCATAGTAGGTGCTTATTTCATAGTTTTGAATTGAACTCACTTTTTGTTAATCTTTCCATGGCAGATAATCTTTTTTTCTAATAATTTTCCTCTCTTTCCTGCTTGCCTTTTGATAGATCTAACCCAATTTGATGTAAAACACTGGCTAAAATTTTTTAAACTTTATGTTTATAAGTTCTCTTTCTTTACAAAACACTTCTACTGTCCTAGATTTATCAGAGGATACAGTAAAGTTAAAGATTTTGTCCCTGATCTTTAGGATTTTGCAGTATGGTTAGGGTATATATGAAAAGTTAATGAAAGTAAAAATGCTATGTGATTATCAAATGAATGGTATAGATGTTATGAGAAATAATAGCAATAATTTTAAATTGTTTCCTTGATTTTATGTTCCTAAATATTTGGCCAATATGGAAAGTGCTATGAAGAATGTCATTCTTTTTTTATTCTCTTTGTGCAAACAAGATAATAGAGAGGCTAATTTGATGACATTTGTTATTTTTCAGCATTCACTTTTGATTGTTTTGTAATTCTTTCCATTTACATTGTAATCATTGTGTATATTGTTTTCTTCTCTCTTCTTATTTCACTGTGCTGACATAAATCTTTTCATGATCTCTGTATTTGTCATATTCATCATTTTGTACATGATAATTACATTATATTCCTATGCCACTATGATAATGATAAACTTTATAATGTTTGATATTATTGTTTAATATTATAGTTTGATGTCCTTTTATAATTGTTATAGGACTCCAATTTGGGGTCACTTAGGGTAAATGATCCTAATGCCCATAAAAACATTTAGAGGAAAATAGATAACTTGGTACTTTTTCACTGTTTTCAGGTGGGTAACATTTATTGTTTTTGATTGGATGGACTCTTGACCTGCTGCAATGCAAGGGCCTGGAGTCATTCTCCTTTTGCTGTCTCAGTTACTGTTAGATACTACCATCAGTTCCTGGTCTTGATAAAGAAATTCCGCTTATTCTAGCTTCACCTAGACCTAGTCTGATTAGGAATATCTCATCTACATGTAGCACTGATTATCTGTTCTCAGCCAAGTCCATTCTCAAAGTATATCATCTTGCCAACTGAACCCCAAATTTTGAGCATGTTTCCTCCTTAACATCTCTCTCATTCTCAGACTGGAATGAGTTTCTTGCATGTAGGGACAAACCTCTGTCTCTGTATTGCCATAGTGTGTGTAGATGCATTATTTTATTTGCTTCCTGTGTCACATAATGCTAAAACTTATGATTATATCAGTTTTGTGAGTACCAATCTTCTAGAAATTCCAAATCCAGTTATTTGCTTTAACCTGAGCTGTGAGCCTAAATCAACCAAAGTCATTCCCCAATCAGTGGGCATCTGCTTTGTTTTGAGTTCTTTGTTACCACAGAAGGTATGTGTTAAATATTTTTGGTGTGTATTTTGGTGTTTTTATCAGTTAACTCCTTGGGTTATGTTCCTATACCAGAATCTCTTGGGATAAAGGATATGGATGTTTTATTTCTTTTTTTTACATAATTCCAGCTTTCCAGAATGTTTGTATTGTTTTGCAATATTATCAATGATGATAGACAACAGCCTAAGTGTGCCTATCTTCCACAATGCCTCCAATACTGACTTTCTATCTTTTATCATCTCTGCCAGTTTTCTGAGTGTGAGGCAAAAAAACTTAGGGTTGTTGCTCTCAACTTTTAAAAAATGATTTTAATAACTGATTTCTGGTTTTACTCTGCACCTCCTATTCTGTCATTATCTTTAGGAACTTTAATATTCATGTCAAAGACTTACCCCTCTGCTAATCTGATTATTTGTTTCTTCCTTTTGAACTCTAGTCATTTTAACTCTATGTCCAAACTGATTTTAACTTGGATGTCAGCATCTCCCTAGCTTATATCAATTGCAAGATTTCTCATTGTAATATTTTTTCTTCCCATTGCTGTAATTTCTGTGTAGGTTGTCATTATCTCTAACTGAAGTATCGCAATAGCCTTGCCTCCACTTTATTTTCTACTGTCCCCCCCTTAATCTATTTAATTTGAACATACATTAACTGTTTTCTGTGTAAAAGATACTGCTCTAGGGATAGATCCGGCCTTAACATTTGTATTTAGAAAAGCATCAGTGCCTCAGTGCCTCTCTTTTGCTTTTTAAGTAAGGTTAAGCTTCTTATACTTCTAGTAGCTTAGACTCCATAATTCCTAGACTCTTGGCTCCAGTACTTTTTTCACTAGTTCTGGTCATTCCAATCTCGACTACCTTTGCCTGGATACTTGAAAAATATTGAGAATGTGTGCAAAATGCTGTGATTGTGGTTGTGGTGGAGGAACAGTCATTATGTACATTATTTTCACCCTGGCTGTCCAAAGACCATCTCACTTTATTATGTTAATAGGAGGTGACTATCTATTCAGTGGGCAGTAGATATCTGTTGCTTCCTGGTATGATAAAACTAGTGTTTTAGGGAAGTTAATCTAGCAATTTTTGTGGAGTTCAAATTGGAAAAGGAGAAGATTTGAATTAGGGAGCCCAATATATTGCCAAATTAATAGATGAATTCTATCCAACCCTCTGTTTTCTGTCTCGGTACATAGGATGTGTTAATGGCAAGTGTATAATGATTTTCCTGGTGTTAGGTATAAAAATTGCTTTATGTATTGTTGACACCCTAATCTTAATGCTTCGTTCATTTAAGTTGTACCAACCTTTGAGGTAGTTTGTTTCATAAATCTATAACCTATTGTGTTTACAAACCTAGGTTGCATGATAGATAAAGGGCTGTATTTGGAGACAGGGGAAAAAAATTCTGCCTCAGACACTTGCCTGTGTGGTCCTGGGCAAGTTATTTCATTTCTTCTGCCTCAGTTCCTCATCTGTAAGATGGTTGTATTAAGACCCATTTTCCATGATTGTGAGGAGAAAAGGAGATATTTATGAAGCATTTTGCAAATCTTGAAGTACTACAAAAATGTTAGATGCTGTTATCAAATAGTCAAAAGAAAGATTCTCTTAAGCTTCATTAGAGTCCCCTAGTTCTTATGCACTAGATAGGATAAGTTAAGTTAAAATTCACCCAATCTTATCTTCTCTTCTGCTCTTCACTTGATTACTTTTATCAGTGATTCCCAAAGTGGGCGCTACTGCCCCCTGGTGGGTGCTACACTGATCCAGGGGTATGGTGATGGCCACAGGTGCATTTGTCTTTCCTATTAATTGCTATTAAAATTTAAAAAAATTAATTTCCAGGGGGCAAAGTAATACTTTTTCTTGAAAGGGGTGAGGTAGGCCAAAAAAGTTTGGGAACCACTGCTTTAGATTGAAGAGTTGTCATCTTTTTGGGAAGAATCAGACCTTATTCAGAAGGAATAGATTAGATAAAAAGGTATAGTGAAGTAGCAGTATATATCTATTTAAAAAAACTTTTGTTGGTTTTCATATCTTTTTGATTTTATTTAAAAAATGAACAAACATGAGATAATGAAGAGTGAAATGATTAGTACCAAGAGAAGGTTATATATAGCTATCCATTTAATGTTTGAAAAATAACTTGTAAATGTTCTTCTCCAGAGAATGAACTGAAAAACGGAACCATGAAAGAGAGAACCTATATGTTTTTCTGGATGATGCCTCTTATTGTGTGGAGAGGCAAGGGATGGACTGAATAAAAATGGAAAAAAATTAACAAAAGTCTATTTTCTCTTTTATGTCCTCCTGACATCTCTCTCACACACATGAAAAAAAAAAAGAAACAAAACTCTTGTAAAAACATTTATAGTCATATAAAGCATATTCCCACATTAGCTATGTCCAGAAAACATGTCTCAATTTGCACTCTAAGTCTGTCATCTCTTTTTCAGGAAATGGATAGTATGGTTCATTGTAGGTCTTCTGGAATCCTTCAAAGTTGTCTTTACAATGTTGCTGTTGTTATATAAAACATTTTCCTAGGTCAGTTCTGCATTGGTTCATACATATGCTTCATAGTTTGAGAACTGATTCTGAAAAACCATCCCTTTTATAATTTCTGTTAACATAATAGTATTCTATTTATATGGAATACTTTCTTTAACCATTCCTAATGTTATGAATTTCCCTTTTTAAGTTCTTTATTACCATAAAAAGAGATGCTATAAATATTTTTTGTACATGTGCATCCTTTTTCTCTTTCTTTGATCTCTTTGGTTCAGTTTAGGCCTTACAGTTGTCATTGAATATATCCAAAGTGTAGTGACTTTTTGGACATAGTTTCAAATAGCTCTCCAGGAATGGTTTGACTAATTCACAGATACACTAACAGTGCATTAATATGCTTGTTTTCCTGTAGTTCCTCTAAATTTTTTTTCAATTTTGCCCATTTGATGAGTGTGACACATAACCTCAGAGTTGTTTTAATAGACTTTTCTCTAATTTTTGATGATTTGGAACAATCTGAAGGGGAATATCTTCATTTTATAATATCATCCTTTGTCTCCTTACATAGCAAGCTATCTGTTGTAATAGAGAATTTAACTGGCCTCTAGGAAAATCATTTAATAAATTATCTGTGTCTTGACAGTAGATGGATTATGCTATACCTGTAGTCTCCTCCTTCTAGAGAGGAGGAAAATTCATTTTTCCAATTTTTCCAGTCTTCTTGTTTGGTAATTTTTCAGTTGTGTCTGACTCTTTGTGACTGGAGTTTTTTTTGCAAAGATAATGAAATGATTTGCCATTCCCTTTTCCACCTCATTTTACAGATGAGGAAACTGAAGCAAATAGGATAAAGGGACTTGCCCAGTCACACAGATAAGCTAGTTAGTTTCTGAGGCCAGATTTGAACTCAGGAAGAGAAGTCTTCTTGACTCCAGGCCTGGCATTCTGTCCACTGTCCGACCTAGATGTCTCCATCCAGGCTTGGTCATTTTAATTGAATCAGTTAAGTTTCAGATTTTTTGTTCTTTATATTTTCCTTGTTTTAATCATTGTGTCTATTTTTTCCACTGAGACGGCTTACTTTAGCCTTTTATGAGTTTTTTTTTTTTAAAGTGCACTCATGTTCCTATGAATTTCTTATGTTCATGATTATGTTACAGCTCAGTAACGATCCATTATATTAATGTACTACAATTTATTTAGCTATTTTCCCTTTGATGGGTGTTTGCTTTGTTGCTTTTTTTTCCAGTGGTGAATATTTTAGTATATATCAGACTCTTAAATTTTTTTTCTTTTCCTTCTATCTCCTTTGATTAGGAATCACCTACTAATGAGCCCTTTAATGGGTCATTTTAGTCATTTTGCTTTCCAGGATAATGGATACCACCAACTATATATTAGTATGCTTGCATTTTTACAACCCCATCCACATACTCTATTTTCATTCTTTTTTTGCCTTTGTCAACTTTCTGGATGAGAAATAAAACTTCAAAGTCATTTTGATTTGAGTTTCTCTTATTGGTGAAACAGTTTTTAATTAGGGTACTTAATACTTTCCAATTCTTTTCTTTTGAGAATTGTCCTTTGTCTACTTATTTTGGATAGCTCTTGACCCTAAGCTTTACTTACTGATGTTAAGTCCCTATATATCTTTGATATCAAATACCCTAAAAAAACAAAAACAAACTAATTTTTTCCCTCTGCCATCTCAGCCAAAGTGTATGGAGTCATATAACTTCGATTCAAATTTCACCCTTATCACGTAGACCTTCTTTGGCCCTAAGGTTTTTCACCTTTAAAATGAGGGCCTTGGCTTAAAAAATCATTAAAGTTCCTTTCAGCTTCAAATTGAAAATACCGTAACCTCAGATATATCGTGGTAGGTCAATATGAAAATGATTCAATTTACAAGACTGTTACTTTTTAAAATAAGTTTTAATTGAGATTTTCTGTTTCTTATATCAACCTTATTATCTCAAGTATCATTCCCCCTCCCTTCCTATAGATTGATCTCATATGACAAATAATATTTTTTAGAGAAGAAAAAACATCAGCACAACTAATAGATAATGATGAAAAAGTCCAAAAATTTTTTCATTGTATATAACTCTGTGGATTTACCTCCCTGAAAGGGGGGGGAGGGTTGGGAGTGTTTTCTGATATATCTTCATCCAAGTCCTGCTTGATTGTTGTAATCTTGTTACATTTTCTTTTGATTTTTTTTTCTTTTTTTTTGGAATGTAGTAGTTTCTTTTTGCATCGTTCTATTTCCTTTGTGTGTTCTTTTCTTCAGTCTGCATCATTTCATATAGATCTTAACATGCTTCTCTTTATTCATCACATATCTTTTCTTAGAGCACAGTGATATACCCCTATTTATTGAGCCACTCCTTAGTTGATGGACATCTGTCTACTTAGTTTCTAATTTTTATGTGTTAACAAAAAGACAGCATTTTTCTTTTAAATATTTTAGCAACATGGTTGCTTTCTCATTTCTGAAAGTAATTTAGAATGGTAGTATTGAACATGAAGCAGTAAGAAAACTTTTTTTTAACTTCCTCATTCATTTTTCTAAAGGAGGAGGGGAAGATAGTGAATAATCTGGAATTTTCTTCCCTTGGCAAATAATAAGTAATTTATAGATACTCTAAATTTACTGGGCTTATGTTTCAGAGTGGGTAGTATTTATAGAGACAAATATAGTACAAATTATAATCTAAAGTGCTTTGAGAATTAGATGCGATTGTTTGTGTTTGTTTTAACCATTCTCTTAAACTAGAGGAAAGATAATAAATCACTTTTTAATTTCATCAACATTTGCTATATTACTCAGGTTCTTTTATTAGATTTACAGGTAGTACTACTTAGTAGACACTTTGTTAAAGTGTCTAAAACTAAAGAATTAGTTTTAAAGCAAATTTTACAAATCAAATCCTGTTTTCCCATTTGATTGTTTATATCATGCAACTAGAGATGTAGTCACATGGGAAAAAGCACCGATTTCAAATTATAGCAGATTTTTGAAAATTATATACTCTTAAGTAATTTTCTAGTGTATCCAAAGGCAAAAGAGAAATACCATCAGATGTACCATGTGCATTCTAAACTACTAAAATTAATGGTGAAGTTATTATTACTAAGATGTTTTTGTCATGACCAGCCTCTTGAGAGTCTTTTTTCTTTTGTAACCTCCATAACCACTTAATTATTCAGTCCAAATATCAGTTTTTATGAAGGAAGTGGAAGAAAGTGGAAGAAAAGGTTGATATTTATTTTTCTATGTCTACATATCCTCAGAAATATAGTATTTATCTAGGTAGATTATTTTTGGTAGTTTTTAAGTAATTTATTTTTGTAGAAATATTTTTATTTTTCAAATGATATTATTCTCACTTTCCAAATACCATTTTTTTTAATGCTACACCATGATGCGTCCTTCAGTTAATGAATCTTAAACTACTGGGAGAAGGGTAAAGGGAAAATGAATATTTTTTAAGTCTTGCTATGCTAGGCACTGTGCTAAGCAAGTTGTTTTGAGTAGACAATATGAACACTGCTCATAGTTTTAGATTATAAAATTGGTCTAGTTCAGTTACTAAGTGAACATTAAAAAAACCAAGGCTTTTCAAAATGTTAAAATTTCTTTTTTTATAATTCATAATGCTTTGATCATTTAAGTAGCAATTGAAACAGTTGAAAAACATGTAATTGAAGTTGCTTTGCTTAAAGTAATACAGCATCATGTTCATTTTATTTATTGTAGCTTGTAGATATATACAGAAAATATCTAGGCCATCCACCTAAAAGAAAGACAAATATTTCTTTTCTCACATCATAACATATAAATGATTATTTTTAACTATATAGAAAAACACATTGTCAATTTTCTGCAATTTTTGAATTAGAAACTATTTTTCTTGTCCCATTGAGGAGTATACTGTAATGGAAGGAATGTTACATGGGTAAGAAAGATTTGGATATGAAATCCACTTGTAACACCAAGGAATGTGATTGTGGGCGTATCTCTTAAACTTAGTCTCACTTTTTTATCTGCAAAATGGATAATATCAATAGCTATTAGGACCAAGTAAGATTGTGAGTATGTGGATATGCACATATATGTAGGAACCATATGTGTTTGTATAAGTAACAACAAAGACAGAAAATCCACCATTTGACAGGTTGAAGTATTGAATAGAATCTTAGATTTAGAGCTGGAAGGGGACCTTAAAAGGTTTGTAGACTTCCTTTTACAGATGAGAAGTTATAACTTTCCCAATCACATCGATATTAAGAGATCAGGGTAGCATTTGAATCCAGAGCCTCTCGACTCTTTCCACTGTACCATGTTGGCTTGTAAACTGGTTTAATCTTGGAACTAACCTCCACTTTTAGTAAAGAAGTATGGACATTCTTTAACCAAGAGGAACAATCAGGTAGAAATAAACAAAATTCCACTCATAGGATAATGAACTTCAACTCTTAAAGTTACAAATAAGAAAAATGAATTGGAAATTACTACAGATCTTTCCCAAAGGATATCAACCTGCTGCTGCCCCCAAAATCTGCACAGTCAACCTTTCTTAATTAAAGTAATGGCCAAATCTTTATCTAAGAGCTATAGAGAAGGCCATTTTTTGTTTCCCACTGATGTGCTGCTTTAGTACAGACACCTGACATTTAAAGCCCTTTACAACCTGGTTCCAAGCTTATTACCCTACTCTTGGACGTGCTTGACATTTTAGCCAAACTGCCTTTCTTGTTATTATTCTCACTTCATATTGAATACCCTGCCTGGATGCCTTTGCTCAGATCTTCTCTCATGTCTGGATTGTACTGTCATTTCACCTTTTCCTCTTAGAATCTCTAGTTTCTTTTAAAATTTTGCAGACCTCACCTACTGCAGCCTACTCCCTTCTTCCACTCTGTCTTTTATTTGTTTTATATGTGTGTGTGTTTCAAGTCTCCTAAAGTATTATAAACTCTTTAAGGACAAAGACCACACTTTTACCCTCTTATTTCCAGAACACAGTGTTGCACTTTATACCTAGTAGGTATTTTAATACATGCTTATTGTTTGATTTGTTAAATTTTGCCTAGCTTGTCAAAAGTTATATGTAGAACCAGGCAGCTGAGTGGTGCAGTGACAGAATCTTCTTCCTTAGAACAAATGTACTTTCAGACACTGTGTGACCTCTGAACAAGTCACTTGGCCCTATTGGCCTCAGTTTCCTCATTTGTAAAAAAAAAAAAGGGCTGGAGAAGGAAATCACTCCAGTATCTTTGCCAAGAAACTCCCAAATGGAGTAAAAAAAGTGTTGGATACAACTGAAAGGATACTGAACAATGTAGAACCATAGAGTGCATTCAGATAGACCTGAATCCAACTCTGTTATTTTAAAGGTTAGAAATTGAGAAATTTAAAAGTCATAAATGTTGTTTGTGAATGAATGAGTTAAATCTAAAACTTAGGATTTCTGACTCCAATTCTGATTCCTTTACTATCATACCATGTTGCACAGAAAGTTATTGGTGTAAATATCCTTGATGGTTTAAAGCGTAAAGCTTACATTAGAGTAAAAGTTATTCTCTGCCTTCTGCTGATCAGACCTAAATCATAATACAAGGACTAAATCAAATACATTTCTTCGTATGCCTTCCTTATTTTTCTTTTCTTATTTCCCTTTTCACCCCAATAAGCTGTTCTTCCTTGAGACTACATATCAAATATATACTTTTTTGTTATTTGTGCATTTGTCTTATCCTCCTTATTCAATTTAAGTTCTTCCAAAAGGAGCAACATTTATGTCTTAAGAATCTAAATAGTAAGTTGAATATGTGCTTTGGTTATGGCCTGAGTTCATTTCAGTTCCATCCAGAACTAGCTTTTTCACTTTTGAGAAAATACAAAAGATGGAAGAATTTAGAGCTTCATCTTAAAACTCTGCATATAGGGGGCAGCTGGGTAGCTCAGTGGAGTGAGAGTCAGGCCTAGAGACAGGAGGTCCTAGGTTCAAACCCGGCCTCAGCCACTTCCCAGCTGTGTGACCCTGGGCAAGTCACTTGACCCCCATTGCCCACCCTTACCAATCTTCCACCTATGAGACAATACACCGAAGTACAAGGGTTTAAAAAAAAAAAACTCTGCATATATAGTTCAGAGCTACACCTGTTAAAGCTACATCTGGTTCAACCCCTTCATTTTATAGATAACAAAGCTGAAGATTAAGAGAGGTTGAGTGACTTGCACAAGATAAGTAGATAGCAGAGTTAAGGTTCAGACCCTGGACTCTAGACCTTAAGTTTTCAATTTTTCATCTATGAATGGAAATAGGAATATTGCTACTACAGCTTAAAGAGTCAAATTAGATAATATGTAAAACTTATTTCTGTGTGGTGTAAACACACACATATAAACTTATTTTGTAACCTTATTAGTACTATATAAATGAGAGATACTGCTCTTATTCCTTATCAGTGCATCGACTGTGGTGCCTTAGTGCTTAATACTTACTCAATTGAAAAAATATATGGTAGTTGTACTGAATCTCTGTCCTCACTTTTTAAAAAATTCTGTAATGCATTTGGTGGTATGGCAGCCAATGAGGCTCTTTCACTTGGGAAGTTTTGCCAGGGTACCTTTTGCTGATTTAGGGTGTTTTTTTTTTTTTTTTTTCATTTTTATTGTCATGCAAAACATACTTCCATATTGGTCATTGTTGTAAGAGCAAACTCCTACATAACCAAAACCCCCAAAACACTGATTGTAAAATATGACTCCAACAGTTCTTTCTCTGGAGGTGCATTCCTTGTCATAAGTCTTTCTGGATTGTCCCAGATCATTGCATTGCAGAGAGTAGTCAAGTTTTCACAGATAATATTGTTCAGTATTGCTATTATTGTGTACAATGTTCTCCCAGTTCTGCTTATTTCACTCTGCATCAGTTCCCATTAATCTTTCCAGATTTTTCTGAAAATTTCTTGCTTATCATTTCTTATAGCACAATAATATTCCATTACTAATTTGTATTTCTTAAACAGGAACTTGTCGATAATTAATAGCAAATCAATTTGTTAAATGTTTTTCACATTGAAGAATAAACATTGCTAAAAAGCATAGTTCTATGCAGTCATACTTTTTATGAGTTTGATGAATTTTTTTAATCCATTAAACACTTTGTTAGCCACTGTGTTAAGTACTTGGGATACAAAAAAGGCAGAAGTCAGTCCCTGCCCTTAAGGAGCCTACAGGCCAACGGGGAATGGGACAGGACTTAAATAAATATGTACAAAGTAAGTTTATATACAAGACAAGTAGTAAATAATTAACTGAGGGAAGATGCTAGAATTAATAAGGGTTAAGGGAAGACTTCTTATAGGAGATGAAATTTTAGGTGAGACTAAAGGAACCTGTGGAGGAGAGGGGGTATCAGTGGTTGGAGTGGAGGAAGGAGAGTATTCTAGATAAAGGAGTTAGCCAGAGAGAATGCAGGAGTCCAGAGTTAAGAGTGTCTTATTTATAGAACCTTTAGGAGGCCAGTGTCACTAGACTGAAGAGTATGTGTTGGGGAATTGAGGTGTAAAGAAGATTGGAAAGGTAAGAAGGGGGCTTGGTTATGACAGTCTTTGAATGTCAAATAGAACATTTTGTATTTGCTCTCGAAGGTAATAGAAAGCCAGTCGGTTTATTGAGTTAAGGGTATGACATGATCAGACTTGAATTTTAGGAAAGTCACTTTAATGGCTCAATAGAAAGGGGAGAGACTTGAGTTAGGTATTTCTACCAGCAGGCTTGCACTAAAGTGGAGGCAATGTTAGAGGAGAGTAGGGGGGAAATTAGTACTAAGACCCAAGTAAAAATTATACTAAATATAAGAGTAAAATGATATTTTAAATCACATGTTTAAAGGCGCTCATATTTAACAGTAGGCATTACTTCATTTGTATTTATATCCATGGCACCTTAGCACTTAGTAGTTATTTAATGATGCTCATGGGTTAGTTGAACTTTTATGTTTATTTAGTTGAACCCCCTTTTATTGACATACCAATAAATTAATTTTATTTTCTTACAGCTATGAAAAATTTTTGTATCTATTATATTCTATTAAATAGTAGTAGCTCATCTTATTTTTAAAGGCTGCAGTAGTGTTGTATAACATGCTTTCTCTTCAGCATTTTTCCTTTTGAAGTCCTCTATTCAAAGTTTTAATTCCCTAGTTTTTAATTGTTTTGGAGTTTTATTTTTGGTTTGTGTTTTTTTTTTTAATCTGTCCATATTTGCTGTGTTGTTCTCATTGTTCTTTTGAAAGTACAGATTAACTGAATTTAAATAAAGGCAAGATGGGTGCTGATTATCAGGGAAAACTATGCCTTTCTTGCTACTTAATAAATGATTGTTATTAACCATATACTTGCTTTGTAACTTGTCAGGTAATTTAACCTCTCAGCATTCAGGTGATTTTCTAAGACTCAAGTTGCAAAACTTAATCTATATTGACATAAGCAGTTTCTTCATTGGGATGAAGTCACAGGTTTGGTTTTAAAAATGCCTTTCAGAAAATAGCCATAATACAAATACTGTGCTTATACTTAAACATACTGTACCCTCAAGTTATATTTTCCTCTTTAGTTGTAGCTAGAGATTTGGTTCTACTAAACTGTGATAGGTATTCCCTCTTTTGTATTAGGTGTGTTAGCTTTTTCTTTAGCCCTATATAGTTATTACAGGGAGATTAGCTTTATGTTTTATTTAGTCTTGTAGTTAAAGAATTCATAAATGTTACCTCTAGGAATATAGAGCCATTTTCTTCTTGTCAGATTAAGAATAATCTAACTTTCATTATAGTTCATTTAATCAGACAGAATTGTTGCGTATAAAGTAATTTACCACACGGCAGAAGCATGTCTTATAAGTAACAAAACTAAAGTACTTTGGCCATTTTTAATGAAAGGGAAATCCTAAAAGTAGACTGAACATAATGTAGCCTCTTGTCATTTTAAGTCTGTAATGATTATGTTTATGGATAAGGAGGTATATGCATGGGAGGGGGAAATAGAAGTCCTATTCCTGCCTTTAGATCTGACTAGCAATGTGAACTCTGGAGAATCCTTCAATTTTTTAACATTAAATGAAGGAATTGAACATGGCCTTTGGGTCCTGTTTTGCATGATGATACAGATTGCTATATTTGGAGTCAGGAAATTTCCTTTTGAATTCTATCTCTGACATTTAGCTATGAGATTGCAGGCAAATCACTTGAACCTCAGTTTTCTCATATGTACAATGAAAACTAATGATACTTAGAATATTTACTTCATAGAGTTGTTGAGGAAAATGCTTTGTAAATGTTAAATATAAAGTTGATTTCTAACCAACATTCCATGACTTAAAATATTCTTATAATTTTTTTCTGTTGCTTGACCTCTTAAGAAAAATACTCATTCTTAGCAAGCAGAAAACCATATCATATAGTGTTTGGTTCTTTGTATCTTTTCTATTTTTCTTATGGCCTCCCCTAACCCCCCAGTTTCTTTGGCTTGCCTTGGTTTGAGGTATGAGGTGTTCTTACAAGTTAGTGCCATTCTTTCTGAGGATGTTAGTTATTAATTACATCTGGCCTTTTCAGAAGGACCATTTTCTCTCTGGAATCTTTTACTGAACTAAGTAAACCTTTATGTATTCCCAATTCTTAGGAGTCTTTCCCTGACACCAGGTATGCCACGTTAGTCCTGTGATGTCTTCACTTTCACATTTATCTCATTTATTTCTTTACTCAGTTATAATTGGATATATAATTGGCAACTAAACTTCAAGGTGTGGTTTTAATGTTTAAGAGGTTACTAAATTGTTTTAAAACTATTTTAAGTCTTCCATAGTTTTCATATAAGTGTCATTAGGTTTATAAACTAGTTTTTTTTTTTTAAATAGAATTACCTCTGAAACGTGAAATCTCATTCCTTGTTTTGGTTGGCTTGGCCAAATAATTGTTATAATGCAGTAGAAGTTGCCTGTAAGGAAATTCCTGTGAGGGCTACAGAGAATACACTGGACATGTTTCTGCCTGCTCAATAGGAAAGGCAGGTTTTTCCTCATGTGTAATGATCCCATTTCCCCTGCCCTCACCACAGCTTTATAAGAATGTCTATTCAGGAATGAGTTCATTATGAGCTAGAACTACAGGCCTTTGCTACTCCCTAAGTCTTAACTATGCTCATTCTTATTCCAGTCATGTTTTATGTTTTGGAGATAGTGAAAATTAGAGTTGAGATTCCAAGCAAGGATATAAAATGAAAGAAAAGCACTGGACAAGGTCAGACCTAGATGGAAGATACCTAGATGTCAGAATCATCAGGTATCTTTGAATTCCAGGATTTAAAAAGTTTCCACTTGGAAGTTTTAGGGAAAGAGGAAAATTAAGCAGTAGTAGCAAGATTTGTGCTAGGGTAGCAAAAGATAGAAAAAGCTGAAGAGATTTTTTTTTCCTTTCTGGATGTTTGGAAAAGGGAGAAAATAGTTAGAAATATTGAAACACTAATAGATTATCTTTGTATTTCACTATACTATTGTAAGATCATGCATTAGGAATTCAGCTTTTGAGGAGCTCCAAAAAAGAAAAATGACTGATTGATGCTTAGCAAAATTTGTTGTGACCTGTCTTCACCCATGTGTGTATTTCTTTCAACCCAAGCAGATCAGTGCCCACTTGATGCTATAGTAGCTTATGCTTTCATAGGCTGCTATGGTTTTTTTAAAAATCCATTACCTAATGATGAACCTTCTGGGTTGAACTGATAGAGATTTTTATCTGGATGATAGGAGTCTGACAGTTGGCTGTATGTATGCATTGGAAGCCTATGTGTACATGTGTACTACTGTGCTCATAAGCATTCTCATTGTAGATAAGCTGTTAACAGAGGAAATTAATTCTTTATTGGGCAAAAAATACATATGGGAATAATGTATCATTTCTTCCTGTCCAGTTATTAGAAACCTTTAGGTTTCTGGGTGTTCCTAGTAGTAATTAACGGAACATTAATAAATTAGGAAAGTGCTCAAGTACAGCTCAAGACCCACTTCTATGGCTGGTGCAAACTGACAATATGTGTGCCAACTTTTTAAATAATAAAAAGCATGATGCAGTACATGCATATCCATCATTAATAAGCCAAGGGAATAGTTATGTATAGAGAGTTTAGTATCAGAGCATAAATGAGCTTCAAAGATTGACCAATTGTTAAAATCAGGGGAATCAGATTATATGTCTTTATTGCTTTAAGGCAATCTAAAATATATAAATTAGGGTCACAATTATTTTTCCAATGAAAAAAAAAGTCAGTCTATTAAATAGTTTGAATAGAAAAGCCCTTGGTAATGAGGAATGCCAAACTCAGTCTTTGTAGCAAAACCATTACTTAAAGCATTTCCAGCCTGGTATAGGACCCCCCTGCTTCAGCTTAGCTTCATTAAGATGGCCTTAAAGTCTCTAGAGTCATGTTCCTGCCACAATGAGACTCTAGGGTAGAACTTTATTTCTTTTCCCCCCAGATTCTTTTGTGTAATTGACAAAAGTTGAAATTGGCTATACGGAATTGCTGTTATTGTAAGTGAACATCCATAAGAAAGAGTTCTCTACAAATTTGTTTCCATGTTCTGGTTGATGTCTGCAGTACAAAACAAATTTACTCCAACAAATGTGTTAACAATTTTATAGCTTTTATAGTTTTTCTGTCCTTCTGTTACAAAAAGACCTGGTTTTAAATGACTATAATGTTCTTTCTAACAATAACCTTTTCTTTTAAGCCCACCTAACCTCATCTTTCTCAAAATACTAACTAACTAGCCCACTCCAAGTTCTACAAATTGGCTACCAAAACAAACATGGAAAGATGAGTTTGCAGTAATGGTTTATATGGTATTTCATTTTCCACTGTTGTGCTCACTTTCTAATTTTGATGTAGAATTTGAATGTTTATATTTCTCACTCTTGAGATTTTTTAAAGCAGTGTATCTCTTTAACCAAATTGTACATACACACACACACACACACACACACACACACACACACATCCTTACCTTCCCTATTGGCTCAAAGGCAGAAGAGTTGTAAGGGCTAGGCGATGGGGGTTAAGTGACTTGCCCAGGGTCACACAGCTAGGAAGTGTCTGAGGTCAAATTTGAACCTAGGACTTCCCAACACTAGTTCTGGCTCTCAATCCACTGAGCCACCCAGCTGCCCCCTGTACTTTGATATTTTGATGTTACTCTGAGTTTTCCAGATCATAATTCAGTCTTTTTATCCTGTTATTCTTTTGTAATGTCCTAATGTAGATCCTCCAAAGAGCATCTGTCCATCATATTGGAGACTTTCCTCAGACAATGTTTGTGTGTGTGTGTGTGTGTGTGTGTGTGTGTGTGTGTGTGTTTTTAACCCATACCTTCTGTCTTAGAATCCGTAACTGTATATTTGTTCCAAGGCATAAGAATGGTAAGGGCTAGACACTTGGAATTAAGTGATTTGCCCAAAGACACCCAGCTAGAAAGTGTCTGAAGCCAGATTTGAACCCATGGCTTCCCATCTCTGGACCTGGCTCTCAATCCACTGAGCCACCTACTGCCACCTACCTACCTACCTCTGAGACAGTGGTTTCTTAAACTTTTTTGTGTCATGGACAGCTTTAATATTCCATCTCAAGTTTTGTTTTTAAAAGCATAAAACTAAAATAGTGGATTTCAAAGGAAATCAGTTATATTGAAATAGTTATCAAAAGACCATTTTTAAGTTAAAAAATCGTAGCTTAAGAACTGCTCCTATAGGTCTCAAAATATTTTATGAGTAATATTAAAGCACTTTGACTGTCCATCTATTATCACTCACCCTTCTATATGACTGACCCAGTAAAGTATTTACTCTGAGTCAGAAAGTTTGAAATCATTTCCAAGAGAGTAACTAATTGTGTGATCCTGGGCAAGTCTTCCAACTTTGCTTAGCTACAGTTTCCTTATCTGTAAATTGGGGATAATAGCACTGACTTCAAAGAATTAAGTGAATATCAAGTGAGGTAATCTGTAAAGCACTTTTCAAATCTTAAAGTACAATTATGTAAGTAGTCATTTTATATTTTTTGGTATCTTTTATGCTGCTTCTTACACACATCATTAGAACACATTACTGCATTATGTTCTATAAGAATAGTGAGGACCTTCTACAAGAATGAGTATATGACATCCTTTTTTTTTTAATTTTTTATTGTCATGAAAAACACAGTTCCATGTTGGTCATTGTTTTAAGAGCAAACTCATACATAACAAAAGTCACAAAATAAAAACATAAATACACTAATGTGAAAGACAGCTCCAACAGTTCTTTCTCTGGAGGTGGATGACATTCCCCATCATAAGTCTTTCAATATTGTCCCAGATAATTACATTGCTGAGAGGAGTCATGAAGCCGTCCAGCAGCTTCACGAAGATTCCTAGTGGGTTGGACACTTAGAAAGGGGAACCAAGGACTGAGTGAAAATGGGTTACGGGTTAAGGATTAATGGAAAGAGAACATAAGGCGAGAATAAAGATACACAGACACAGAAAGTTTTGGCATAAGGTAGACAGACAGCAAGTAAGCTCTGATGGTCAAGAGCTTCATGGTTAGGAGCTCTGATGGTCAAGAGCTCTCTTGCCAACTGATGTCTTGTCACTTTTATTGGGGTTACAACAGTATGGGGGGAAGGGGAGAGGCTGGTGGCCTGATACATTAACATTATGAGGTAATCATCATAAAATGCAAACTGCCAAAACCTAAAACAATAAGTAGAGCTAAGATCAGGATCCAGATCTGATATGGCCTAAGGCATCTACTGATGTTTGATACCTATGTTAATTGATCATTGAAGGAAAAGTAAGGAGACTGAGATAACTGACTCTCTTCTGGGGTGTAGCCTTAGGGAAGGGCTAGGGATTTGGCAATTTGACTCAAGATTACAGAGATCAATCATTAGCCCTATAAGAGTTAAGTTTTTTTTTGAATACTTCTTAAAATAATATCACAATTAATGTATACCTGGATTGCTACAAGTCAAGTTTTCACAGATAATCATTGTCTAGTATTACTGTTACTGTGTAATGTTCTCCCAGTTATACTTATTTCACTCTGTATCAGTTCCCACAGATCTTTCAAGCTTTTTCTGAAATCATCTTGTTTATTATTTCTAAATAGTATTCCATTACCAACATGTACCATAATTTGTTCAGCCATTCCCCAATTGATGGACATCCCATAATTTCCAATTCTTTGCCATCACAAAAAAGCAGCTATACATATTTTTGTACTAGCAGGTTCTTTCCCCCTTTTTATTATCTCTTTGGGATATAGACCCAGTAGTAGAATGACTCAATGGGGTTTGTAGAGTTGTTGTTGTTAATATTCAGAGGAAATCCACTCTCCAGGTCTGAGTAAGTCTGAGAGTCACTCTTAGGCCATGATGCTATCTTACTTTCTTTTTAAACCAGTAAAATCAAAAGGAAATCATGGAGGACCAGGAAAGAAGAAGTTCCTAACTCTGAAATCTAGGTATTCCTCCCTCTGTTCTACGGGCCTCTCCTGAAACCGTCTTCCAAATTCTTCAAGCTACACTTTACTACTCTGATCTCTCTAAAAAACCCAGACTAACTATCTAAATTGAGCTCACTGGTCCTCAAATTAAAGATAGTCTAGGTAAAAGTTCGTTAGAATAGGGATGTTGTAATCTTGATGTAATTCTTCAGAGGCCAAGATGACTGTAGGCCTCTGGTCCAAAGACAGAGTTTTTCAGGGTCTGGGTATCACTCACACTCAGTCAGGAAACCTCTCAAGAATCAGTAATCAGGAGCTCACAAGATATCTGGGAGATGGTAACTGGAAACGGGGATGGACAGGATGTCAGGAAACTTCTCACTAGTTGAAGTACAGGACCTCTGGGTACCAGGAAAGACAAGCTGCCTCCTACAGGCATAAATTAACTGCCATGGGAAGTTGATTCTCCACTCTCGTAGCCAAACAGGAAAAATAGATGGTAGTCTTTGGTCCTCAATTTTATATCTTCCTCAAATTCTGGAACTCTCTTTCAGTTCCGTGTGTGTGACCAGACCCTTTTGCAAACCCATGCCTCTTGCTAAGTTTGCAATGTTGCAAAACCCTAGTTTCTTATTTTCCCCCTTACATATCCTTTGACTATTTATTATGACATACATTCTTAGCATTTATTTTCTTAAATGGCCTGACTAGTTTGGAATTCTAATTACAAAGTGTATAATATTGCTTCTGAAGTTAAGAACTCCTCTAAATAAATAGATTTCTTTAAAAGTGCTGGATCTAATTAGTCAGATTCTAGAGTCAAGATCTAGAGTCAAATTCTAGCAGCATTCAGTTTCTGTTTGAGTTTAGGCAAGTTACTTTTTCATTTTCTAATTTTCTTCCTGTGAAATTTTCTTCAGTTTTGCCCACATTCACTTTTTATTAATTTAACACTTTTTTCCAAATTAAATGTCGACAAAATTTTAAATAATTGTTTTCTGACATTTTGTGATTCATGTTCTCTTTCTCCTTTCCACCCTTCCTTCCTTCCCCTAGAGTGCAGGTAATATGATATAGGTTGTATGTGTATTGTTATTCAGTATATATTTCCATGTTCATTGTGTTGTAAAAGAAGACAGATAACATTTATACATAAAGTGAAAAATATCATGCTTTAATATGCATTCAGACTCCCATCAGTTTCTTCTGTAGCAATTGATAGTCTTTTTTTTGTCACAAGTCCCTTGCAGTTGTCTTAGATCCTTACACTGCTAATAATAGTTGAGTCATTCACAGTTGATCATTGTACTGTTAAAAATCTCTAGAGACCATATATTAATTTATGATTATTTATTAAATAATAAACATAGTGCTAGAGAAGTTAAAAGCATTGGCCACATGTAGTCTCTCTTAGTCACCCTTTCCCTGAGGTTGGCTGAGTTAGCCCTGAACCCTCATGCCTCCTCAGTCAGCAATTCCAAAGGAAGAGAGCAATTTCTTCTCTTTTTTGCCAGTTGAAATAAGTGAGTAGGGGACCTGATAAAAAGTCACTAGTTTTGGGTTTGAGGGTTGGACCAGTGTTGAACCCAATAGTAGTCAACCATAGGCTGTAGGCCCAAGTGTTAGGCCTCACTATTAGTATGATGGTGGCAACACGATCTGACTGCTCTCTCGATTGACTCGATGGAATAAACAAAGAACTTGGTTTATTTCTCAAAACACAGGATGGGTAAGTGGTCCAGGGAGACAGAGTCCCTAGATCTAATAAATTCTTATCTCCTCCCTCTCAGCCTGACCTGCAATGGTCTCTTCGGTCCCCACAGAGTTTGGCTACACTAACTACGCTAGCTCTCTACCAAAAATAAATAGCTATCTAAATCCTGACTAGCTGGTCCACTATTAAATAGATATAGCATACAGTTTTGTCAGATAGGATGGCTAGAGGCCAAAGGCCTGAGCCAAGGCGGTCTGGCTTGTCTTTAGGATAGAGATTTTGAGTCCTTGCAGCTCACACACAGAAGATAGTCTGGATGGGAAACGATGTCACTGCTCCCAGGAACACAGAAGGTTTCTTGATACCAGAAACCTCCAACATCTGTCAGGAAAACCTCAGCTACCCTCCTCAGCCTGATACAAAGTGGCCACAGGAAGTAACCCTCTGCTCTCCTCCATGTCCAGAGATCAACGGATTCCATGCAATCTGTGTCCCTTTTAAAGCATTCTTCCCATTCCAGAATGGGGCCCATACAGTTCCATGTGTGTGCCAAGCTGCTTTACAAAGCATTTGCATGTCCAGACCCTTAGAAAATCTCTCATTCCTTCTTTTCTATGTCTCACAGTGTATGCTCTTTGTGACATCCCTTTCCCAAACCTCTTTGATTGGAGGACTCTGACCTCAATCTGGACTAGAGGTGGGTCTTTGGGATGCCAGGAGTAGCCAGTTTTAGAATGGTCATGCAGGGAATATGCACTTTTCCCCACATGGCTCTGCTTATTTCATTTAATTCCTTTACCATCCAAGAGGCTTCTTTACATATAAGCAGAGAACTTGTTTGCACTCAGCTTCAGCAAAGCTAGGAGAAGCAAATTTGAAGCTTCAGTCTTAAGAGCAAACTTTTTATCTTTGTCAAAAAGTTGTTTTTGGGTGCCAAAAAAAAGTACAAATTAATATTACGTTTCCATAGTACTTTATTGCTATTATGGTATACAACACTTTCTCTTGATTCTGCCCACTTCACTTTGCATTAATTCATATAAATCCTTTCAGATTTTTTGTGACTTCCCCCTCCATCCCCCATCATTTCTTATGGCAAGATAGTATTCTATTACAATCATATTTAATCACTTGTTCAGTCATTCCCCAGTAGATAGGTATCCCTTCAGTTTCCAGTTTTTTGCAACCAAAAGAATAGCCAGTATAAATATTTTCTGCCTACATTCATATTACTACCACCTCTCACCATTTAGCCATTTCACTTCTTTATGTTATTACTATTTCATTAAAGATAGAAGAAGCTCAAATATTTGAATGTCTATTAGAATATATAACATTGTCTTTTGTCCTCAGTGACCTTTCAAACTGCTTAGGAAAATGACTAGTTCATGTAAAAAGTGTAATGAGAAAAATGTATTTTTAAATATTCAGGATAATTTTAATGAGTTTATTTTCTTGCTCAAACAGGATACTGAATAACTTATGTGCTTACTGAACCATTGTTAGTTGAGCAGTTCTTACAAATGGGAAAGGTAATACAGGATTGGAAGTATCTAATTAAAACTAAATTTGCTTTCTTGTTGCTTCCACCTATTCCTGCTTTCTTCTGAACTCTAATAGGACATATTTCATTCTACTTATATAGAAAAACTTGTGGAACACTTGGTGTCTTTTGCCATTTTCTCAAATTTCAACACCAAGCAGAATTCCCCTAGTTTGCTAAATCCTCATATGGCATTTTCTCAAGGCACTGAAGTATATTTGTCCCCTGGTGGCCTTCCTTTCATAGCTTTTCAATATCTTTACCTAAATACAGAGCTATCATAATAATCTAGGTCTATGTTGGTGAACCTATGGCACATGTGCCAAAGAGCCCACTTTCTGTGGGCTCCCGTCATTACCCACCAGAGTTAGTTACTAGAAAGGCAGAGGACCTCTGGTGGAGCTGCTCCCTTCCCCTTCTCTACCTCACTACACCACTGAGGGCATTTCTCACTTCACCTGTCCCTCTGCCCAGTAGCCTAGTGGGAGCACTTTCTCCCTCCCCTATCTACTGTGAGGGGTTGGAGCACTCAGTCTCTGGGCTGGATCTTGGCATGCAGTCTCTAAAAGGTTTGCTATCACTGCTCTAGATAATACTTGTCTAGCAGAGAAGGAGGACAGAAAAGAGTCATTCTTAAAAGCACTCATTTAGTAATTAAAGATTTGCAAACCATTCTGTTATCTTATTTGATTTTCACAATAACTCTGAGATAGATACAATTATTATTTCCCTTTTAATCGGTGCAGAAAATGAGTAGAAGTCTAAAATGACTTGATTAGAGTCACCTAATTTATGAGTGCCCAAGTTGGATTTGAATTAAGATCTTCTGAATTCCTATGACCAGTGCTCCATCTTCAGTGATTCTACCTACTTGTCTCCAAATATAGCAGAATTGTCACTTTTTTTTCAGTCCTGTATAATGTTACTCTCTTAGTGCATTCTTTTGTGTTGTCTATCACCATTTATTGACTCATGGAACTTGTGAAAATTAATGGCTCACTATGTGCCATGAACTGTGCTAGGATCAATTAATAAAGATAAAAGCAAAATAGTTTTTCTCTAATCCTTCTTGACTAATCTTTATCATTTGTACTGTTGATAGCCATCTTCTTCTAGGTACTTTTAGCCCCTGGGCTTTTGTGATACTGTTATCTTTTTCCCTACAAGTCTGATTACTCCTCTTTCTCCTTTGCTATATTATCATCTTTCATATCTATCCCCAATTGTGAGTATACCCCAAGGCTTCTGTCCCAGTTTTCCTTTTCTCTTTATATTCTGACTTGGTGAACTTATCAGTTCCCATTGGTTTGATTATCATTGCTCCATATGATTCCCAAATCTGTGAATTGTCATAATCTCTCTTGAGCTCCAGTTTGTTATCACCAATTACCTATCAAATCAGAACTCATTATCTTTACCAAATCTGCTGCCTTTCTTCCAAATTTTCCTATTTCTCTTAAGTTTTTCACCATTCTTTCAATCATTCTAATGTGAATCCTTGATGTCATCCTCAACTACTCAGTCTCACTAATCCCACTTGTTCAATCAGTTGCTGAATCTCATCTGTTTTACTTTCTTAATACTTAGCATCTGTTCCCTAAAAGCAGCTGCAGAGGGGTTGGGGTGACAGTGAATGGAGTATTGGTCCTGGAGACTGGAAAAGCTGAGTTAAAATGCAGCCATAGGACACTGACCAGCCGTGTGATCTTGGGCAAATCACTTCACTTGTTTGCCAGTTTACTTAAATGTAAAATGGAGATAATAATAGCACCCACTTTGTGGGGTTGTTGTGAAGATGAAAAAATATTTGTAGAAAGCACTTGGCACATTGCCTAGCAAATAGTAGTACTCTATAATTGCTTATTCTCTTCCCCCTTCTTTATACTCTCATAGTCAGTATCCTAATATGTAGGCTCTTATCACCTCTATTGCAATAAGCTCTTAATTGATTTCCCTAGCTCAAGTTTCTTCCTGTTCTAATCTATTTTTCATGTAGAATCTCAAATGATTTTCCAAAAATGCAAGTCTAGTCATGCCACCCTTCTTTGGCAATTAAAGTCCTTCACAATTTGGTTGTAATCTATCTTTCTAGCCTAGTTATACATTCTTTTGTTATATGTACTCTTTGGTCCAGCTATACTAGCATTTTTGTTCCTCATATGCGACATTTCATCTCCTGTTTCTATACCTTTTACACTAGCTGTCTCCTGTGCCTAGAGTGTATGCTCTTCCTACTTTTACTTCTTAGGCTCCCTAGTTTCCTCAAGAGTTCTCTTTTGCATGAATTCCTTTTTGGGCCTGTCTTCTTCCCCAGGGTTCTCCATTTTGTATATGTTTTGCGTTTGCCTATCTAAGGTACAAATTTTCCAGTGCTTGCTACTTAGTAAATAAGGGCTTATTGATTGATATCTGTGCTGAGAAAGTTTTCAGTAATGGAATGTTCCAAGGTATGTTGTTTCTGTTTTGTGGAGTGATGGAAAGCACACTGGACTTTAATATTAAAAAAAAAACTACATTTGAACCCTGCTGTAGACACCCACTACTGGGGGTACCTTAACCTGAGCTCAGCTATTAATAACACTGTTCATGGAATGGTTGTGAGGATCAAATGACATAATGTGTGTAAAATGCTTTGAAAAATTAAATGGTATGTATATAACATCTATCTTTATTTTGTAAATTTTATTAGGGATTTGAAGAGAACCAAAAAAGCCTGCTTATCAAATTTGCACATCAAATCTTGGAAGCATAGCTTTATTTATAGTTACATAATTGGGACAGTATTAAAGATTTCACTAGACCAGAACAGTGAGCTTAAGCTAAGAAGATAAAGTAAGAGAGAAAGCTCTAATACCTGGTTCAAAAAAAAAAGTTACTTATATAGGTGAATATATTGTTAGAAAACAATTCCTTGAAGAAAGATTGGGGTTATTAGTGGATTACAAGTTTGTTATGAATCCCCAGTGTAGTATTGTATCCCCCCAAATAATGCAATATTACATTGTATTGATGAAAAAATAGTATCTGGAATTAGGTGCATATGTTATGAAGTCAAGATATTAAAATATAAGATATCTTTAAAAAGTGTCTTCAAATGTGTTTATTTTTGGAAAAGTTCTGCTACATAGAATATTGCTGATAGACATTTTGCCATTACAGAAAAAGTCAGCAAACATGGGATATGCACTTTTTGTAAAAGAAAAATGCATAATCTCCTTAAGTTCAGTGACTTTGTCAAGAGACATTGACCAAAATCTTGAATGGAGAAAATGTTGGCATATGTAATCTTTTGGAGTTTATGTCTTAGATGGTTTTGGTTTTTGTGGAATTTGTAAAATAAAGTTTTCTAGAACTTGAATCTAGAATTCTATAAATGTTATTCCACCATCTTTCATATCTTAAATATTTTTCAAATATGTATCTTAATCTTCCAATAATTCACTTAAGTTTACAGATGTTGAAACCAAGTATCTTAATCTCTTGTTACCTTGGAAGTTCCTTCAATAATCAATCAAAAAGCATAAAATGTAGGCAGAAGTATATGTATAAGTCTAGAAGTGCTTATGGTAGGGCCAGGTTGGAGAAGGGCTTCAAATGCTAAGTAGATTTTATAATTGATATCAGGAAAAATAGGAAGGCCCTGGAGTATGAGTAGAAGATAACTGCACTTTAAGAAAATCAGGTTTGCAATTGCAATAGTGTGAAATCAGAGAAGGAGACAAATGAAACATGTAATAGAGGTAGAATGACAACAGTTGGCTTCTGATTATCTATTCATTATAATGCCCTGTGGAAGTGAGTGATAGATAACTTTGAAGTGGAAGAATGGTGATACCTTCTACAGGAAAAGAACAGTTTGGAAAACTTGGGGACAAAGATAATGATATAATCCATATTGAAATCCATTTATGCTTATTACATTCCTGTGGCTCACTCTGCTCCACCAAAGACAAAGCTACTTGGGAGCACAGAACTAGCCTAGTGATACTTTAAATCTAATGGTATAGAAAATTATTATATGGACTAAGTAGATGTTTTGTTGAACTGCTTTTTTTCCTTGAGAAAGTTTTTGTTAAAAGGGTTTACTTATTGGGTAAGGAACTAGGGAATCTCATATTTGGGAAATAAAGGTGAGGTAAAAACAAGGTACCAATACAATTTTTTTTAATTTTATGCTACAGCTACATCTGCTCTGGTAATTCTGATACTACACTTGATCTTAGCCAAAAGACCGAGAAGCGATTGCTCTAGTAATTCTGAAGGGATAAATGAGAGCTGAGTTAGGCCAGAAGGCTTCATGGAGAAGATAGGAATCAAAGTGATCCTTAAAAGCTGAATAGAATTTAAGTGAGTGGGAAAAAATGGATGATAGTCTTTGGGGATTGGGTGAGGCTGGGAGACTGTTAGTTTGGACAGAATCTCTCTGACTTGGATATTGAATAATGTTAATTCAATAAAAATTGTTAAAATAAGGTATTAGTATCAGTATTTTTCTTCAACATAATAATGACCACAATTGACCCCAAAGAAGAGAATGCACCTAACTCCCCTTCTTTGCAGAGACAGGAGACTATTTATATGTGGAACAACTTATACTCTTACCTTATTGTATTAGGTTTTGCTGAAGTGCTATTGTTCTTTTAACAAACGGTTTTCTGAGTTGGGGGGGGGTGTTGTAGAGAAAATATTTTGGAAAATAGACGATATAAAATATGGATGATACTGGTTCATGTGAACTCTGTCTTGGTCAAGAGCATATCTTTGGTGTTTTATGTGCCATATATTGGCAAAAACTTTAAAAAAAAAGACTTAAAAAATCCAAGAAGTCATTCAGGTTGGTAAGTGGACTTTGATGCCTTGCTTTCTATAATAAGGATAGTTTGAAGGACCTTGGGACTGTTTGTTCTTTAGAAGACATTTTGGGGGTATGCATAGAGAGGTAGATATGATAACTTTCTTTAAATATTGAAAGGCTGTCATGTACAAAGATTAGACTTGTTTTGCTTTGGCCCTCAGAAGGCAGAATTTGAAACAGTGGATAGAAATTACAAAAGAAAGTTTGTAGAAGTTAAAGATATTAGCAGTTTAGGCTGCCTCAGGTAGTCAGAGCCTAGATTTGAATTTGTTATTACCTTCTTGATTCCAGGATGGGTGCTTTATTCATTTTGCAGACTACAGATGAATTAGTCAACTGTCTGACTACAGTCTTTAAGGCCTTTTTTGCACAGAGTTCCTCCCTGTGTATCAGTCACTCAAAAAGCAGTTATTAAACATATATAGTTCAAACACAAGATAAAATAAAATAGGTTATCATGAGAACTTGTAAGAAAAAAAAAAACCTAGGTATATATAAGCTATGCACAGAACAGGTAGGAAGTAATCTCAGAGGGGAAAACACTCGGAACTGTGGGACTGAAAAGGCAGGTTTAATTTTAGCTGAGACTTAAATTAAGCTACGGAAACTTAAGAGTCAAGGAGGGAAGAAGAAGAGGAGCCCTGGGGATTTGGAGGGGACTGGAAGGCAGCCTATATAAAGTCATGGATTTGAGAAATGGAGTATTGAATAGGAATAGCATGAAAGGTAGTGTCTGCATCTTAGATTATATGAAGGAGAATAAAGACTAAGAAGATTGGAAAGATAGAAAAATGACTAAGTAATGAAGAGCTTAAAATGCCAATTAAAGGTCTTCATATTTTATTCTGGTGAGAATAGAGAGGCGCTTAAGTTTTTCAAGTAGAGGAGAGTGACAAAGTCAGACCTATAGAAATTTGCTTTGGCAGTAGAGTGGAGATTCAGTTGGAGTAGACAATCTTGAGGCAAGGAAACTTATTAGATTATTGCAGGGGTCGGCAACTTATAGATGGCTCTTGAGCCATATCTGGCTCTTTTGAGGCCAGATATGGCTCTTTCTGCAGAAGCCATAAAGTCGATTTTTTGTAGGCGCTGTTTCAGGAGCGCGCACTGTGAGCACTGTACGGCTCTCACAAAATTACATTTTAAAAAATGTGGCGTTTATGGCTCTCACAGCCAAAAAGTTTGCCGACCCCTGCATTATTGCAATGTTCTAGGAGAGTAGTGTGTGGCGATTTGAGTAGAGAGAAAAGGAGAGATATGGAGGTAGACAAAGATTTAGCAACTGTTTGGATATATGGAGTGAATACAAATGAGTAGGGTAGCATAAACAAATCGCCTGCTATAAATCTTCATTAGGAGTTTTCTTCTTAAGGTCTTTCTGTCATTATCTCCTTATTCTCTCTAGTTGTTCACCTTTATTCCTTAATTCTCTAGCCCAGAAGTTCAGAGTTCTGCCACTGCATCTGGAGATGATTTCTGTTGTTTAGAATTTGTATCTCCAAGAGTCTGGGAGAAGTAGAATTCCTCTGCAGAAATCTACACAGAAAGCTGCCATAATGCTTTCCAATAAGGCCACTAAGCTTCCACAGACTTGAGCATAGATCTCTATGGCATTGGAAAGAGGAATTGCTGTTTGTTGCAAGTCCTTGAGTTAGCTAATGTTACCTTGCTGTCAATATGGTGGGCAGTGGGGGAAGTGTGCTGCATGCGCTCAGGGTTGGCAAGTCCTTTTTTTTTTTTTCTTTCCTTTTTTAAGCCTTATTTTGTGTTCAAAGTATATTCTAGACATTCAAGACAAGCAACATTTTTGGTGTGCATAGTTTTTGAAGATGTTTGAGGATTAGAGAAAATTTACTTCATCTTAATATTAAATGACTCAAATCAAATCCTTTATTGAATATTTGAATGTTATAAGTAATGGAATATGTATTAAGGATTGAACATATTATAGGCCAGATGTTTTCCTTAAAATATCAGTATTTGGCCTGAATCCTAAGTTATTATTTTTTTTTAAAATGAGCAATTTGTTCAGAGGTATTTATTGTAACATGATTTACAGTAGGAAAAAAAAACCACCCTGAAAACAACTTAAAGGATTGATGACCAATTTATTAACTTTTTCAGTTCAGGTAATATTTCTTAAGTGCCTTCTATGTGCCAGATGCTGTACGATATAAGGACAGAAATTTTAAAGTTCTTTCCCATAAGAAACAACATTCTACTGGGGAGAAATAATTGGGAATTGAGGGTAGAGAGTACATATTTACTGGAAATGATCAAGAAAAGTCCTTTCTATTCAGTGTCATTTGAGCTGAGCCTTCATTGAAGCCCATGGGAAAGGGGACACAGACTGCCTGTTCAAAGCATGGAGAAGAGAGATTGAATGCTCTATATCAGTAATAGCAAAACTTTTAGAGATGGAGGACTGGACTGGGCCCCACCACCCCAAACCAAGTGCCCTGCCCCTCCCCCCTACCACATACTGGGAGTGTCCCCCTATCCTCACCCCACTTAGGGGAAGAAGAAAGCTCTCCCATTGGGCTGCTGGGTGGAGGGGCAGGTGAAATGAGGAATATCCTCAGTGAGAGAAGGGTATGTGTGTGGCCTGAGTGCTCTGCTTCCCTCTAGCTCTACTGCCTGTGAGCTGTCGACCTTAACTCCCTATGTACTCCTATTGGACTGCTGGACAGAGGGGCAGTTGATGTGAAAAAAGGTCATCAGGCATGGTGGAGAAGGGGAGGGAAGCAGCTCCGCTTGAGTCCCTCTGCCTTTCTAGTAATGAACTCTGAGGGTGACTAAGTGCCTAAGAGAGTGCTCTCTGTGCCACCTTTGGCAACTGTGCCTTAGATTTGCCATCACTGTCCTATATGAAGACTAGAAAGTGGGCAGTTAGGTGGCTCAATGGGTAGAGAGCCAGGCCTGAAGATGGGAGAGCCTGGGTTCAAATTTGGTCTCTGACATTCCCTAGATGTATGACCCTGCAAGTTACTTAACCCCAGTTGCCTGCCCCTAATGGCTCTTCTGCTTTGGAACCCATGTTTGGTTTTGATTCTAAGACAGAAAATATTAAAAAAAAAAAAAAAAGAAAGAAAATGAGGTCAATTTGACTAGAACATAGAATATATAAGGTGAGGGTTGCCATTTGAAAGATAGGTTAGAGCTACATTGTGAAGGGTTTTAAATGCTAGACAGAGAAATTTAAATGTTATACAAGAGACAATAGAGAGCTACTAAAAGTGCTTTATGAAAAGAAAAGTGACATTACCAGATCTTTGCTTTAGGAACATCATTTTGGCAGTATTGGAGGGATGGATTGGAGAGGAAGACCTGGAAGCAGAGAGGTATTGGACTATTGCTATAGTCCAGGCAAGAACTGATAAAAACCAGAACTTGAGCACTTTTTTATGGGTGTGAGAAAAGTTGTGAAGTTGGAATTGACTAAAATTGACAGCTGATAAGTATGAGGTTGGTAAGAAAGAGGGAAGCATTTAGAATGATTCTTTTGAATCTTAATGATTTGAAAAGATAGTGAATGTCTTCAGCAAAATTAGAAAATTGAGAAAAGTGGTATAGGTTTGACAGAGAAAAAAATTATATTTTGAACATGTTTGAAGTGGGGACATCTTGATGGAAAAAATATAGTAGAATGTTGGTAGGATACTAGAGTACAGGAGAGAAATGAGGGTTGGGAGAAGAAGAGAGGTTGTGCAAGTCACAGTAAAGCTCATAGTGATTTGTCTACTGTGTTTAAGAGGGCTAGATCTGGAGTCAGGAAGTACCGAGTTCTTCAATGCTGCTAGCTATGTGACCTTGAGCAAGTCACTCTCTCTTTTTCCTTATAATTGAGAATAATAAAAAAATATCACACAGGATTGTTATGGGGATCAATCATTTCCACCATTTTAGAGATCTTTGTGATTTTTAGTGGTTGAAGAAATACTGATGTAGTTGTGAATCCTTAAAATTTTGGGAAAAAAGGTAACTAAATTTTGAGAATAATCTGTATGTTTACAAAAATTATATGGACCCATTTCATTCATTCCTCCCATCTTTTCTGGCAGCAAGAGTACCTTGTAAGATATTTTGAGAGGCTGAGGTTTAAGTATGTTTATTGTAAGCACATTCATTTTGTAGAATATAACTTTCCAATCAAAAGTAAAGGTTGTGTCTTAACTAGCATTGACTGCCACCTCCTTTGGCAAGGCATTACCACTCTTGCTACTTAATTTTTTTCCCCTAAGTTATTTGAAAAGGTTTTAGATTTAATTTAAGAATGATTTACTCAGCAATTATGCTAGGTCTGCTGTAGGCACTTAGACTGGTGTAAGGTTTTATGTTACTGTTTAAAATAGTGAAATTGATTAGAATTTAGTTAAAACTGTATGATTACAGAGGCAGCTAAGAGGCTTAGTGAATTGAGAGACAGGCCTAGAGACAGGAGGTGCCCTGGGTTTAACTGTTTCCTTGGACACCAACTGTGTGACTCTAGGCAATTCATTTAACCCCTATTGTCTATCCCTTATTGCTCTTCTGCCTTCCAGCCATTGCATAGTATTAGTTCTAAGATGGAAAATAACAACTTTTTTAAAAAATTCTATAACTAGTACTATGTAAAGAATAATTCTTTGAACTAAAGTAATTCCTGTAATTTATTTTGCTTTGATTTTAACATAGAAGGAACAATACCGTGTTATGGTTTTCAAGATGTATTCCATATTCTGCCCAGAATTTAAAGTGTTCAAATTATGTGCTACACACTGGATATAGCATCATGTTAATGTTTTATAAATTTCTTGTGTATAGTGTTTTAGCTTCATTATGAACTAGTAGATTATGTATGTTACCCTTGAAATCCTCAGAAATATATTATATTTCTAAGAAGAAATGGATTCTTGATGTCAACCAGCCAACCAACCAACTGTTGGATCATATCCTGTTCATAAGTTGAGCACTGTTTGTATTTCTAGCCTAGAATAAATGAAGGAAACCTTCGCTTAAATAGCATCATTAAAGACACTAATTAAGAGATACTGAGGCCTGCACAGCTCAGTTGTTAAATTTTCAGTGTGTATAATTGTTTCCACTGAGAAAATCTACTACAAATAAGTGTTTGATTTATTTTCTTGATTGTTTAGACCTAAGAAAGTGTTTTGTGTACATTTTTCACCCCGTTATGAAGTTTGGTTGCCATTTCAAAATGATATTAAAACACTTGGGGCAGTGTTGTTCTTTGAGGTATCCCTGTATAAATATGGGACCCTCCTCATTTGATTGCTTTCTTCCATTTTCTCCATTTTGGTTTTTGGGCATCTTTCTCCAATTGGGAGTTTCTGTCTTTTAACCTGTTAATTTCCTTTTGAACTATTTTCCACTTTTCTTGCCAAATATCTTCCATCTTTCTCATGATCTCAGATTTGAACTCTTCAAGAGCTTGTGACCAATTTTTATTTTTGGGGGGAAGGTTTTGGATGTGATTACTTGTTTGTTCTCTGCTGTTTGCTCTGTTGTCTGGATTTTTTCTGTGTAAAAGTTATCGAGTGTTAAAACTTTCTTCTTGATCTTTCTCTTTGGAGGTTCTTGTATATGGCTTGCCATTATTATTATGCCGTTTTTCTTTCTCAGTCAGAAGTCTGGGTGAGGGAGGCAGGCTCTGTCTATCGAGCCATGGAGCAGTTTTTGCCTGAGTCACTGTGCCATGTGGTCCTCTCAGCTTTATCCTCGTGCCCACGGTCTGTGTTCTTTAGGCTCCTGGGGTCTCAAGTCTAGCTGTTCTCAGGGTCAAGCCTCCTTGTGGTCCCCTTGCTTGCTCCTCTGTCCAAGGATCCTTTAACAGGAGCTGCCAAGAACTTAGTGAATGCCCCAAACTTGCTCTAACTCTTGTGTGCTGGCTTTGGCCCTGTAGGTGGTGTGTGTGTGGGGGGGTGGGGTTGATCAGCTCATGTTTTAGTGAGAGCTTTTTCACCCCCTTATAGAGTGGAAATGCCCGGATCCCATTCAATACCTTCAATGCTGTGCCCAATTGTGGAGCCCTGTCGTTCATCTGGATTTGGTTTTTGTGTCCTTTTGAGGAGTCATGTGTAGGTGGGTTAGGAGAGATTAAGCACACTGCTTCTATTCTGCAGCCATTTTAACCCAGAAGTCCATTTTTTCCATCTTGGAAAGAACCATGTATTTTTTCTAAAACATCTCTTTGAAATAAGTCATTTTTCCTCAATCCTTTTTTCTTACCATTAGAATAGGAAACTTTTCCCAACTGAATGCATGTAAAGGGAAAAATATTTTCTAACAAAGGAAAAATGTTTTTGTCTTTTTCTTTCCATTCAGATGAGGGAGGACAGGATGGGAAATAAAGATGGAAAGATTAGGGTTGAGTTGGAGAGAGTGAATAGATAAATGGGAATTCAAATTTAGGTCATTTTCATAGAAGATCTAGCTTAGGGTCTTATCTTGGGGCAAAAGTTCCCCAGGCTGTTGAATAAAAGATGAATAAGGCAAACTACTTCAGTTCCATAAAGAATTTTATCTCATCTGGCTATTTCACCATGATATTATGGCCTAGCTGGCACAGGGATCTTACCATCTACCCTTCTGTCATCCATACATCCTTCTTCCCATGTATTTCTGCTTTTTTTCCCCTTAGGAAATTGTAATCAAATTAACTTCATCATTGCTACTAAAAAAGATTTACATTTTAGTGCCTTGTAAGTCTCTAGACAACCCAGATCCAAATTCTCTGAGACTTTACTCCCTGCTTCTTCACACTATGCCATTTTGGATCTATCCTTCCAGAGCTCTCCTATTTAGTTCTGCTCTCCTACTGCCCTGTGGAATGCCTGTTCTCTCTTTAACAAACTTTGCATATTGGACCTCTTTATGCTCCTTCTGTCTTTTCAACATATTTTGGAATTTAAATTGATTTTTTTCTTAAATTTTCTTAAATTTATTCTTCCTCAAAGATACTGTTTTTTACTTTCCTTTCTTCATGTCCCCTAAAACATTGGATGGACTAAGAGCAAGAAGTAAGCATACTATGTTATTTCTTCCTGATCTTTCCCCTTCACTTTCATTCAACTACCTTTACTTTATGATTCATGTTATCCAAATAAATAATCATATCCAGACCTTTGTGGCTATTATTTATGTGCCTCTCAGGTCATTTTACCTTCTTGTCAAATAAACATTGAGTGCCTATGTGTCAGTCACACAATCTAGGAATATAAAAAGAAGCAAATGACAATCCCATTGCTGTCAAGAAACTCAATCTAATGGAGAAGACAACAGGCAAACAAATAAGCTACATAGAGAATAATAAGAAATAATTTAGAGGAAAGCCACTTAGGGTTGAGAGGAAAGGGCTTCCTGTAGAAGCTCCAGTAAACCTACCTTACTTTCTTCTTTACTGCAAACCCTGTCCTCATTTGGGTATTTGAATGCACATGTTGGTGTCTTATCTAGATACTTTTCTTATTTAATCAACCCCCTCAATTCTCAGCTTGGCAAATTCTCAGCATATGTTACTTTTTGGCATCCAAGATCAACAAATGATAATTACCAGGAATGTTTATTAATTCCTGCAATTATCAGTTATTCTGTGTTTTCATATTTTGTGTTTTTAAATATTAATGAATGGCCATAATAAACAGTGAAGTGTTTTTCTGAAATAGACTTATACTAAGAGCTTCAGAGATTTTCTTTTTTTAAAGAAAGTATGCATGTATATTTACACACATATATGCATGGCTTATCACGTTACAAACCATTGTATTGTGATGATAACTTAAAACATATCCAAACACACTGACTCATTTTTCTTCTTAAAGTATTTCTAAAATTCTTAATCCTTTATTTATGAACATCGAAAATTTTGTCTATTAAAATAAGAGATATTAAGTTTAGTAGTATTTACAAAGAATAGTAGCTTATAGAAAATATTCAAACATCAGAAAATGCCAACAAACATTATATTGGAAAATTTTAATATTTGAATAGCTATTATCCATATAACATTCAGATCTTTTGGCAAGTACTTAGTAGCACTTTACAGAACCATGTGTTGAATTTGCCAATATGGGTCTTATTTTGCTTACAAAACTTTTTTTTATTTTTTGGAACACCACTCATAGGATATATATAAAGTTTACTATATGAGTATTTTATTTGCAAGAATGTTAGCTAGCATCATTGCAATGCAAGATGTTAGCATCAAATAGGGCTAAATGTACACACACATGTGTATGTGATACATATATACATAACACATGGCAACACTTTTAAACAACACTGACTTCTTAGATTATAACTGTTCCTACATTCTCCTATCCCGGTTTCCAGAAATGAAGATCTTAACTTGTAATTCCAAGTTTCACTGTTTCCTGTGCTTCCTTTCAACTTGGCAGTTGTGGATTTGAATTAGTTACATCTTTATGTTGATTGTTAAATCTTCAATTTTCATGGGGGAATCACTATACTTGTCCCTGATTTCTTGATTTTTTTCATCTTTTTTTAAAGATTCGGGGAAAAAAGTAAATTTCCCAAAAAATATTTTGAAGGAATTTCCTCATGGGAGGACTACTCAAATCCTTTGAAATCTATACCTTTACTCTTCTTTAGGAATAATAATAACCTTGATTTCATCATCATCCACAATATTCCACCACCCCAATTCATAACTTCTTCATCTTATCATAACTCTTGTTTCAGTTTTTTCTGTACCTGACGTCTAAATATCTTCTCATTGCAGTCTTCTTTCCCTTTACTTTTTTTATTTTCTCAGGTCAGTACCCCTTCTCTGGCCTTCATTTCCTCTCTTCAAAACTAAACTCTGAACTTATTCAGTTAATCTGTTTAACTATACATTATGATCCTTGAATCCCTTGCCACAAAGTTTTATTTCTGCCGTTTCAAATTCCAACCTTTGATAACCGTCATCTCATGGTACTCAATGTCAATTCAGGAAGCTGCACAGCTTTGAGTTCTCTACAAATTAGTGTTATTTAATCTCAGCTGGATCCATACTGCTGAATTCTGGTCCTTACATTCTTCCCTAATCTGTTTTCTTGCAAAATAGTTTTTAAAGTGTTGTTTGAGGCCTCTAAGGATGTAAAAAGTCAAACTTTTAATATTTAATTTCATACAAATTTTGATATATGTATTTTTCTCATATAAATAGCTATAATCCACATAAATAAGAGCTCTTTGGGACATTCCAAAGGACTTTTTAAGTGTATAAAGGAAGGGGCAATTAGGTGGCTCCGTGGATAGAGAATGAGGTCAGAGATGGGAGGTCCTGAGTTCAAAAGTGGCCTCAGATGCTTCTTAGCTGTTTGACTCTGGGTAAGCCATTTCATCCCAGTATTTGTTAACCACTTTTCTGCCTTGGAACTGATACGTAGTTTTAAATCTAAAACAGAAGGTAAGGATTAAAAAAAAAAAAACCCGACAAAGTATAAAGGAGTCTTAAGACCAAAAAATTAGAGAATCATTATTCTAGCAACTATTACAAATCTTCTTTTCTCAGGGTACACTACCACTTCCCCCATTTTCTTTGCAGGGCGCCTTATCTAATACTTTAAGAAAATGTTAAGGCTCTCTTTTCTCACTTTATATCAGCACCATCCTCCATCCTTCCCTCTCTTAGTCCAGTTTTGGGGTAGGATAGTCCTTGTCAATTCAACCCTTCCATTTGCCTTTGATACCTCATTCTTCTAGAACAGTGGTTCCTGAACTTTTTTGGCCTACCGCCCTCTTTCCAGAAAAAATATTACTTAGTGCCCCCTGTCACATACTATCACCGCCTCCTTACAGTTATTCACCACCCCCAAATGCACCTGTGGCCATCACCACCTCCCCTGGATTGCTGCAGCACCCACCAGGGGGTGGTTTCCCACTTTGGGAATCACTGTTCTAGAAGATTGTCCTTTTTGTTATTCCTTCTCCCTACTTTTAAACATCTTGCCCCCTGACCCCTTCCTTTTTGCTTTCACACAGGTCCAGGATCCTTTTCCCATTCTTAATTCATTTTCCCCTCACATGACCCTGCCATACTTTTGAACTGCTATTCTATAGCTCCCTTTTTAGAAAAGGCTTTCTGTCCATATAGTCTCTTCACTATTTTATCTTAACCAATTCCTAATCTGACTTTGTTTCTACACTGAAACTGCTTTCTTATTCCTAAATCCTTTGACCTTTCCTGAGTGTTGGTCTTCACTCATATTGATTGATACTGTTGACCATCTCTTTCTGTGTATACCTCCTAAGGTTTTCATTTTGCTATTCTTTTAAGGTTCTCTTGCTTATCAAGCCACTCCTTCTAAAATGTCTGTTGTAGAATGATCATCTATTTCCCACCCTAATGAATATATACCCATAGTATCTGCCCTGGGTCCTTCCCATTTAGCTTTTTCTCTCGCCTCTCCTTTCTTCTCTTATTGGCAAAAAAAATAATTAAAACAGTGAAACTAATGGACTCATGACACTATGGAGAAAAAGTAATATTCAATCAAGCTTTTATTTGTTAAGCAGCTCTTATATGTCACATACTGGGCTGGGAATACAGAGGCAAAGATTAAATAGACCCCACTCACTTAGAGTTTTTATTCTGTTAAACAGGACATACCTATAAGTATATACAGAATGATTAACAAAGCAGTTAAATTGTTAGGGAGGCAAGTCACTCACTGTTGTGATAAAGAAAGGCTTCCTCTAGAAGGTGATACTTGACTATCTTGTAAGATGTGAAGAATTAATTTACAAAGCAGCTAATATGTGCATTGTATTAAGTACTTTTTACAAATCTCATTTGATTGGGAAATAGGTGCTATCCCCATTTTATAGTTGAGGAAACCAAGGCAAACAAAGTAAGTGTCATATAACTAAAAAGTGTCTGAGGCCATATTCGAACTCAAATCTTTATGTACACTCTATCAAATGCACTGTTGGTGAAGAATATTAACCACCTCTTGACAGACATGATAAACATGCTTGCAGAGACACACACACACACACACACACACACACACACACATATATATATATATATATATATATATATATTATTTTTTTTTTTTGGACTTGGCTACTGTTTGGATTCATTCTACTTGACTGCTTCTTTGTTAAAAGAAAAAAAAATTTCAGGATTAGGAAGGAGAAGAAAGTGTTAACAGTAATGATACCCTCCCCAAAAGAGAATCATTAAAACATTTTCTAAAATGCACAGAAGAGAATAGAAGTTTAGAAGGAAACAAGACAGTCTGAAAAGTAATGTGTTGAGTTTTTCTTCTATTTTTTTTTAAAGAAGCAGTGTTGTGAAATGAAGACTCATAGTTTCATATAAAAATCATCTAATATCTGGTTATCTCTGTGTCTTTTAATGTGTTTGGGACAATTTTAAAGAATTACCTTAAATGCAATTGTTGATGAAGACTTTCAACTGTATAGTCACTAAATTTCAGTGTTCTTGTATAAGTTTACTCTTCTGCCTTGGAACTAGTACATAGTATTGATTCTAAGGTGGAAGATAAGGGTTAAAAAAAAGAATTTACTAGAAGCTTAGTTGCTGGCATTATTAGACAAAATTTTGTAGGCAGTTTTGTGTTTCAGTAGTTCAGTAGTTTCAATTATGTCTGACTTCATGACTCACTTTTGTTAGTGGTGGGGGAACAGGTTTCTTGGATAATGTTTTGCAATTTGATCATTTTACATATGAATAATCTGAGACAAACACGGTTCAGTGGTTTGTCCAGGGTCACATAGGTAGTAAATGTCTCAGGTCACATTTGAACTCAGATCTCCTTGACTCCAAGCCCAGTGTTCTATACACTGTGCCATGTAGTTTTATATCAGACTGTAATACTCTAAATACCCTAGGTTCAGTTTATGTCCATAATTAGATGTGTGTACCTTTGCTTCTCAAATCCAGTTATAAAATATTTGGTACCCTAGAGTATATATAGAATAAATTTGCATTTTATCATGACTAATACCAGTGATTTCCAAAGTGGGCACCACTGCCCCCTGGTGGGTGCTACAGCAATCCAGGGGAGCTGTGATGGCCACAGGTGCATTTATCTTTCCTATTAATTGCTATTACAAATTTAAAAAAATTAATTTCCAGGGGGCTAAGTAATATTTTTTCTGGAAAGTGGGCAATAGGCCAAAAAAATTTGGGAACCACTGACTTATACCATTTCACTTTTTTGTATATAATATGGGGAAGAGTGTATTGGAACTTCATGTACAATGTATATATGGGTATGTAATTTGGGGTTTAGGCTTTTAAAAAATTGCTCTATAGCAAAAATGAATAATATGGAAATAGTTATCAAGTGACAACATTTGTACAACCCAGTAGAATTGCTTGTCAGTTCTGGGAGGGGAGAAGGAAAAGGGGAGAGAAAGAAAATGTAAATATGGAAAAAAATTTAAAAATAAAGATAAAACAGGGGAAAGAAAGAGCTTCATGTGCTAATTCAGCCTTTGTAACAGTTTTGGATTTTAATTATTCACAATTCTGTATGTAATATTTGAATAATAAAAAGATTTAAACTATTTTCATGGAACTATTATATGAAAAAGTATATATTGTTTGTTCCTCTTTACCTTGATTAGAAGATGTTGATTTTAGTAGAAATGTCCCAGTTTCTCAAAATAAGTTTTTTTAAGCATTAGCTATTTTACATGGGTTTGGTCCCAATAATTAATACTAGAAGTGACTTCCCAAGAGTATTGGTATCAACACTCAGCTTTTAGATTACCTAATTTAATGTGTTGGTTTTCCTTTTTGATGATTGTGGATCTTTACATGAATTGATATCAATTGATATTGTTACATTTCCTCTCTGCAATGTATTTTAATCTACTTTGCCTCCATTTTCTTATAAAAATGGGATACAAGGAGGCAGCTGGGTAGCTCAGTGAAGTTAGAGCCAGGCCTAGAGATGGGAGGTCCTAGGTTCAAATGTGACCTCAGATACATCCCAGCTGTGTGACCCTGGACAAGTCACTTAACCCCCATTGCCTAGCCCTTACTGCTCTTCTGCCTTGGAACCAATATGCAGTATTGATTCCAAGGCAGAAGGTAAGGGTTTAAAAAAAATGGGATAAGAATGTATATTACCAATTCTTTCTGGGTATGAAGTCAACTTTAGTTTCAAAGCACCTTACAAAAATAAAGTGCCATAGAAATCCACAAATAACTTCTATTTACTGATATTATATAGTCACATAGCTAGACTGTTATATTTCTCTTTTGACCAAAAAAAATAATATTGCTTAATACTAACAGCATTATTTTTGAATGGCCTGATGTTAATAGTATTGTAACTTTAATATGTTTTATTATAGCAGAAAAAGAAAACTAAGCCTTTCAATCCACCAACCCGTAGGAATTGGGAAAGTAATTACTTTGGGATGCCCCTACAGGATCTGGTTTCACCTGAGAAGCCTATACCACTATTCGTTGAAAAATGTGTGGAATTTATTGAAGATACAGGTAGGTTAGAAATGTCACTATAAGAATAATATGACTGTTTTTTAATATTGTTTTTTGCTAGGTTAAAATTAAATGAGTGCCTTTATAATCAGATTACATTTTAAAAGTTGTATATAAATATATGTGTGTGTGTGTTTCTATTAGAATTGAATCCCCAAAGTATTTTTAAAAATTATTTCTAGATGATATTTTAAAGATATTTGTGTTCATATTGTAGTTTTAGAGTTTAAATTTTTAACATAGTAGCAAACAGCTGAATTAAATATTGAAGATATTTGACATATTTTATCCTGGAATTAAAAATAGAGTCTCCAAAGTCTTAAGATTATGCTGCCATTTGCTTAATCAAGAGGTATTTTGTATTTTGAATGGAAAACTTGAAGTGTTCACAGAAGCAAGTATAGATTTTTATGTCACTTTCTGATGACTTTTAACTTCTTGATGTAAGTAGATTTTCCTTAGACTCATTTTTCTTTTTATATATATATTTTTTAGAGAAGTATGAGAGGCTCCTACCTTGTTTGTAGCATTTTATATATTCACATGTCCCGGATTGCTATAATTTTAGTTGTACTTTGGGGCAAATGTAAAGCTCTTAAATATCTTCCTAATTGGATTGTGCCTTTTTATAATTAATATTTTGATGTGGAGGGAGACGACATTATTATTGTGGTTTCAGGAACTATAATTTGATTAGTGTAGGGAACTTTCAGTAAGAAATTCCCTCTACTAATGTAGATCCAAAACTACTCTGCAACTTATGGCCCTAGATGATCCTATGGGGGAGGTTGTGACTTAGTCACATCTAGTATGTGCCAGAGGAAATCAAGTCTTTGTGATTTGAGACTGCCTCTTTATCCTTAATACCATATTTTCCCACCCACAAGTGTATTTAAAGCTTGTAATAATAATCACCTATTAGTATTAGTGTTTTATGTGTTTATTTTGTTTTGGGGGAGTTTTATGTGTCTTGAACTAAATGGTTTGAAACTTAAATGATTTTAAAGTTAGTCAGTTGATTCTAACAAATTAGTTATGCTAATAATCAGTCCTCTCCTCCCTCAGTTTTGGCCTCTGCATTGAATTATGGAAAGTAATGCTTTATTCAGGTTAAAAAGAAAGAAAAGATAGTCATTGAAATATTTTTTAAAAATTTACAGAACTTAAGGAAGTTCAGGAAGAAACAAAGACGAGCAGAGATAATTTTCAGCATAATATATTGAATTCATTGTATTTGTTTTCAAAAGATAGATAATATTCATAGTTTAATATGTGATCCTCTTCTGCTCTTATTTTGTATATGACTTCCCTCACCCTTTTTTTTTTTTTTTTTTTTTTTTTTTTTTTTTTTTTAAACCCTTGTACTTCGGTGTATTGTCTCATAGGTGGAAGATTGGTAAGGGTGGGCAATGGGGGTCAAGTGACTTGCCCAGGGTCACACAGCTGGGAAGTGGCTGAGGCCGCCTCACCCTTTTTTTTGCATGTGTTTGTGTTTCAAAAAGTTTGTTTTTTTTTTCTTTTAAGATTACATAAAGCTACAAAGTTTTGGGTAGGAATTATGAGGATTCTTTGTGACCTAGTCTTTCTATTGTATGTGGAGAAGTACCTGGAAATTAGAACCATTACCACTATACCCACACCACATATAACTTCAGTCAGAAACTAGGGAATATCATTGCCTTATACACTAAGACTTTCTAAAGAATAAACATCTACTTGTCCTTTTAATATGGCCCTCTCCTTGCTATACTCATATTATTTCTTCTCTTCTAGAGGGATCTGAACAGTAGTGGTTTGGATTTTTAAAAAATCAGTTGTTTAGTTTTGTGATTGAGTGTTGTGGAAATGGTTACTCTACAATTTCTCAAGTGGGAAATGGTCATTAATACTTTAATATGTTTTTCATATGGCTAAGTTGATTTTTTAAACATTAAGCTTAGAGTGCTTGCTTAGTTTGGTTTAAAAAGAATTACTCTCAAAGACAACAATAAATAAATTCAATTCTTCAGTAGATTTTATAACTTGATTTATAATACAACTCAATTGTATAACTTACAGAAATGTCATTTGGGAGTCATTGAAATGATTTACACCTAATTTTTGTTGAATGTATTATAATAATGTTAATGAATTCATATACTAGTAGTTATATCATCATAAAAGTCAGAAATTCTCAAATTTTTTGATATCTGGATCCCCTTTTACTCTTAAAAGTTAGTGAAGGTTCCCCAAAGTGCTTTTGTTTATGTGGGTTACATCTGAAGATATTTACTGTTTTGGAAACTAAAACATTTCAGTATTATTCTAAAAATAGTTTTGAACATATGAGACTCCTGAAAAGGTTGCAGGGATTCTCTCCCAGGGATCCTCTCACAGGGATTCTGTGTCTACACTTTGATGCCTGTTGATATACATAAACAATATATGTTTTCTCCTCTTTGGTAGGGCTTTAGTTCAAGCTAATTGGTCTTCCTGAACTTTCATAACATCAATAATTATTGTTTGTAAATAATGATCCTTATTATTGATGTGTTATATTATCAAGTTTTCAAACTCAACCTGAACTGTTTTGCAGATAGATACTTACACTTTATAAATTATCTACCCCTACTTTATTATAACCCACTCACTTCTAAGCCCTTTGAAATCTGCCTTTGTGGACTGGAAAATCCACGACTTTACTAACTTTTCCAAGGTATCAATAATTTCTCAATTGCTAAATCTGATAGTCTTTCTCTGGGTTTATCCTGTTTGACAATGCTAAAGCTTTTGATAATGTTGTCCTCTCCTTCTTCTCATGTATTTTTTCATCTCTTTGCTACCCTGATATTGCTTTCCATTGTTATTTCTCCCATGCATTACTTTTCCTTCTCTATCTCTTTTTCTTGGAGTAAATTATATATAGTAAATTATTCTGCTGAGTATTGAACATCTGTCTTCTGGGTGGTCTCCCCCACTCCCTCCTCCCAATACCTTGGTGGTGGGCCCTTTTGACTTCTTTGAGTATGTGCATTGCTTTTTTACAGATGACTTCAAAAACATATCTAGCCCTCCTGGCTCTTCTGGACATTTCTCCTTGAAAATTTTTCTAGTTCTTCAAACCTAACCTTATGGTTTCCAAGTTAATTTCTCAGGAAATTTTATGTAGAATTTCCCCTTATTCCTTTCTGTCAAGAGTACTTATATTCTCCAAATATCCAAGTTTTATTAACTTGCAACCATCTTTGACCCTTCCCTGATCTCCTGTAGCTGTCAACATAACTGAAGTTCTCAACACTTTTTAGGATTCTTTTGATTTATTTCTTGCTTCCATCCTCTCTCCTCTACATTCCAACTCTACTGGTTGGGCGAAATAGCTCAATCTGAGCTTTGATCATATATCAGATGTAATTACAAGAAATATATATCTGTATAGGAAGCCCCCCCCAAAACAGATTAACTATATAGCAATGTTAATATAATTATTTACACTATATTGTGAAATTTGTGCTTGCTTTTTATATTCTTGAACTTTGTAGAAGACTTCACTGTATATTGAACCATTGGACTATATGTAAATATAAAGGGCCTCACAGTTCCTATGCAAATACAGATTCTAGGAGAGTTGTTTGTCATGATCTGTGAGGATATGAATTGTATCAGGCCAGCTTTCTTTTCACTTCATTAATTGTCATTCCCTAAGCCCCCAAAACACAGATGTTTAGGAGGAAACCTCTCAGTAACAGAACCTCCTTAAGTATATGGGACTGAAGTGTTGTAATCAGGAGCAGATATTTTTTGTTCTCCATTGGCATGGAGCTACTCAGGCCTAGGGAGATGAACCTTGGTACATTCAGATGGTCAAAAGTTAGCTAAATCTCATCCTTACTTGGACCAACTAGTTATGGAATGTGTGTTCTTATATGTATAACTTTATAAATATAAAATCAAGGGTGCAAAGGTTTATGCATTGTGTCATGTTGATGCTGAGAAGAGCACTATTGCTCTGTGGTTCAAAAGGGATTTCTAGTCTATAATAAAGCTCGTTGTTTAATTATTTTCGTTGTCTTATTCTCTCTACAAGTTGTCCCTATCTTTTTGTCCTTGTCTGTTTTCTCTTGCTTAAAATGTAGAGATCAAGTGCTAGCTACCACTTAAACATTTATATTTGTATTTACCAGAGCAAGGTGGCCCCAACTGGCTTTCAAATTGTTCTAACCTTATGTCTCCCTTTTCCCAGTCAGCTTCAGGAAAGCTCCCCACTGTTTATTTCTAGGTCTTACCCTTTTTTGTTTCATTGAGCCTCCTCTTTTTCACTCTCTTTTAAAATTGAAAGCATGTTAACTTTTTCTATCTGACCTCAGCTCAGGTACTCATAATTTTCCCTAAGGCATGCTCTCACTAAAAGAGTGACATTATGATTCAACATTTAACAATATAACTTTTTAAAAGAGCCTGTATTATTTTGCAGCAAAACTAAAATAGGTTAAGGTTAAAATGATACTATCGATTTGATACTGTCTCATAATAAACACAATTTTCCTCTTTACTGATCTGAAAACTTTTGAGCCCTTTGCCATCTCTCCTCTTAATGTTATCTCTGTCATTTCCAAATGATTTTTCAGATATTTTATATTTATTTTCAGATATAGTTTCTTCTCATAAAAACCATAAATAACATACCTACGTTTTTTCAGGGAAAGGCAGGAATATAGAAAAATAATATACAATAAACTAATAAAAATTCTGTTATATATTCTGAGAATTATTGAGCAGCCAGATAATAAAAAGATTGATGAAGGCTACCTTTTATTGTTTTATTTTAAGGCAGCAGTTTGTTACAACATTGTTTTGGATCCATAATTAGAACCAAAAAATCGGTGGAAGTGAGTTTAGTGAGCTCTTACTTAGCTTTTTTATCTAGTTAACTTTTCCTATCTAGTAGGAAAAAACACTCAACTAGAAATTGGAAGTCTTGGATGCTTGACCTGGCTTTACCACTTTTTGTGAGTTTGGCCGAGTCATTTCCCCTCTGTGGCTCTATTTCTGTATGTGTACATATGTGCGTGTGCTTGTATACATATACATAAACATTAATGAGGGGTTTGGACTAGGTGATGTTTAAGTTTTAAGTTCCATATTAGCTCTAATAATGTTTTTAAATGGGGAAAATTCTGCAGTTAATATTTAAATTTTGTAAGAGAATTTTAGCCATCTGTTTTTGTATTTAAATAATTTAATCTTTGCAAAATATCTTCAAATGTATTTAGCAGAATATATATCCCAATCTAGCCATTCTTAGCAATGAGTCTGATACCCCTTTTTGGAATCTACACATTATAACAAAATTTAACATGAAGTAAATTTTTAATGATAGTTCTAGTCACATTTTCCCTTTTATGTAATTGGAAATATTACTTTTTATTTACTTTTAAAGATAATATGAGAGTTAGTCTAATAGTACGGTTGGGCCTGTGTGTGTGTTTGTGAGTATTTGTTTATGTAAGTGAAACCAGGGATGAGGGAGAGCTATTATATATTGAGTTTTTAGTGACTATAATACTCTACTTGGAATCAGGAATACTTAAAATCTTGCCTTTATTACTTTGTAGCCCTGGATGAATTACTTAGTTTCCTGTTATGTAAAAGTGTGTCTTTGCAGGTTATACTAGATGACCTCCATTTTAGCTCTAAGTCTATGATCTGAAGAAGAAGGTTATTATCTTTGATCTTTTACCCTTCCAAGTATATCCCAGTACTCTCTATAGACTGGGGTCAGAATAATTATAATACTCTTAAATTTAAAAAATTAGTTTATATAAATTTTCTCATTTTTAAAACAGCACTATGAAACAGGCCACATACACCGTTTTTAATCCTACTTTTCAGATGAAGAAAGTCAAGACAAAAATCTCCTACATCTTATTATATAACTATTGAAATTTTATCTGTTTCCTTTTGGACTCTATATTTACTGATTTTAACAAAACTGAGCTTTAAAACTTTTTACCAGTATATGCCATACACAGTAATCTGGTAAGTTAGGATAATTTGTTTTAGCCTCGAAATTTCTTAATTTTTATACTTCATTTGTAAGAAAGTAGCTTTCTTCAGAATCATTTGTACAAGTCCAGAATGTTTGAACTATGTGTATATGTGGAAACGTCTTTGTAAAATGAAAAGTGGAAAAGAGATTTAATTATACAGTTGTCTTTATGGGTAGATATATGTAGTAAACTTAACTAGAAGGAAAATGAAGCACTTTTTGAAACATTAATATTTCATTCACTTTTTAAATGACCATTAGCACTAAATGTTAGCATGTTTTTTGCAAATGGATAATTCCTGTATGGTATGTAAATAGACTTTCTCTTGACCAGAAAACTTGATTAATTGGAACATCTCAAGTCATGAGAAAGAAGAAAACTTTCTGTGCTAGCTTATTGAGAATGGGTGTAAAACATAGTTGAAAAAAGGAGTGCACTTCAACTCTAGAAATACTAAATTGTTCCTCCCTTTCACCTTTCTTAAGCATGGAATATTCATTAGCAGTCTTTTGCTTTATTATAGCTGTAGGATTAGGTTTCAAAGTAGGAAATTTTTTTTGGAGGGGGGAGATAATTGGTGATTGGAATTGATAGCTTGAGTTTGGAGAAGGAAAATGACGAAGATTAAGAAAGGTATAGGAATGTAATTCCAAATCGATGCTAATTGTTTGGGCTCCTCTATAGGAAATGAGTAAAGGAATTAAACCTGGAGGACAATTATCTCTCATTGAAATTCTGCTAACTTATTCAACAAATAATTATCATCTACAGTATGCATATCATTAGTAGAATTGTAGCCCTTTGATGAAAGGACTTTTGACTACCCTTCCCCCTATAAAATCTTTTGTAAGAAAGACATGTAATAATCTTTCCTTAGTCTGTTTTGGGAATGGACATGTGAAAGAGGAAATACAGTTAAATACTTTACTGATGAATAAGTACAGTCGGAGGATCTGTGTTTGGAAACATATCCAATCTTTGAGTTACTGTGTTTTTGTTTTAATAATTTTATCAACTTGTGTTGAGAGAAAGTATGATTTTGCATGTTGCAAGCATCTTGCAGAATTCCAAAGTATGCCTCTGAACCAGGTTAAAATTCATCTGGGAAATATTTAACAAAATAAGTAAAAATACAGTACAATATGGGTAATGTTAATTTGTATTTTTCTAAGATTATAGACAGACTTTAGAGATCTAGTTCTATTTGAATTTGATATAACTGTTTTAAAGATATAGAACTGACTTGACTCTAAACAGGAAAACTTGAGTTCAGATCTTGCTTGACTCTAAACAGGAAGACTTGAGTTCAGATCTTGCTTGTCACATATACTGGCTTATGTGATTCAGTAAGCATCACAATGTCTTTCTTTACTCTCTTAAGTCTGTAAATCATAAGGTAGTTGCAGACTTGTATTGATAGAATACTCATTCAGATAGAAGGTTCCTCACCTTACTCTAATGAAATCACCAGTCTAGAGGACAAATACTTTTTCTTTGGTTTTATTTTTCCCTCCACATCTTTTGTAAGTGATCTTGCCCCTAGTTTTTCCTCTTTCTCATTCCTCCAACTTGGGGAAAAGTATATGGGTTACAAATAATCAAATATAGTCTAAAAATAGCCTACAGTTGTAGAATGTAAAAATGAATTAGAAGAAAATGGGATGTTTTCATATGGAGAGAGATGGGTTTATACACACACACACACACACACACACACACACACACATATAATCACAAGAATTTGTGATCACAACAAATCAAAACATTTAATTTTTCACATTAAGGAAAAAATGTTCTTTATAGTTAGGATTTTCAACTCAGTTGTTGCCTAGTCAGCAAAAGAGATATTTTGAAAGCCAGTGACCAGAAAAATAGATGACTAAAAAAAACTTTTCAAGAGTTTTGACATTCTAGAATCGAAGTTATTTGTCAAAGAATCCACACCAATATATTTATTTGTATTCAGGTGCATGTAGTAAATTCCTATCATCATAACATTTATGGAATGGTGGATAATAATTGTGGAATTCTGGCACAACTAAGGTTTAAAATTCATTTAAAATTTCTATTTAATTTTCTTTTTAAAAAAAATTTTAGCAACATTTCTTTTTTAATTTTTTTTGCTCCTCAAATTCTTTTCTGTTTCTTAGAGGAATCAAATGTTCTGATTTAAAACCATTTCCTCAATGGTTTAGGATTAAATTTTTAGCTTTATTGGTGTTTCTGAGATTGATATTGACTAAAACATGCAGTTTAGCAGAGTGGTTTCATTAACATTAATTCTGGTATTGCTATACTTAATTTTGTATTTCAAAAAGCAAAACATATATTGTTTTAAACATAAGACGAGTTATTTTTACAGTAGACTCAAAAGAGAAAATTAATTCTTATACCTTAATTTGTCAGTTTGTATGGTGCAAACAAACAAATGTATTTTTAGAACACTTATTATGTAGAGACTATATAATTGACAGTTGTGAATGACTAACATCCAAAGATAAAATAAAAGGCCATATTTTGGCAACCATATTTCTGCAGGACATTCTTCATTTTAAGTTAAACAGAGTTGAATTGTAAGTAGCACTTCAGTAGTTGCATAAATCTAAGGTAGTAACAGGTATTATATATGGTATCTTTTCTGACTAACTTTCCTATGGCTAATACTACTGTATTAGTCCTTAAAATACTACTGTATTAGTCCTTAAAATACTACTGTATTAGTCCTTAAAATATCAGAGAGGTCCTTGCCAGGTATGTGTTACCTGAAGGTTTGTAAGAATAGTGAAGAATATAAATTTTCTATATCATCACAAATTTAATTTAAGTTTTGATTTTTAAAATTTACTTTATTATAACCAAAATATATCCTAAAATTAAGAAGTCTGATGTCTAATATATATATATATATATATATTTTTTTTTTTTTAACCCTTGTACTTTGGTGTATTGTCTCATAGGTGGAAGAGTGGTAAGGGTGGGCAATGGGGGTCGAATGACTTGCCCAGGGTCACACAGCTGGGAAGTGGCTGAGGCCGGGTTTGAACCTAGGACCTCCTGTCTCTAGGCCTGACTCTCCACTGAGCTACCCAGCTGCCCCCCTGTCTAATATATTTTGAAATGGTGTATTCTAACTTTTTTAAATAGCTCATCCTTATGTGTTATTTTTTTTTCCTTCTGTAAAAATTCTTAAAGCTTNAATCCATTCCTTATAAAGGTTATTCCTGGAAACTGTTCAGAAGATAGGAGTAAGGATGATGGAAGAACCTTTCTTCCCTTTAAAGATTAGAGGAATTAGGGGAATTTAGACTGGAAAAGAGAGAAGATTCAGAGAGAAGAGAATGATAACTGACTTCAGGTTAAGACCTTGCCTTTAATTTTGGAGTTTACACATGATTTTGTGGTCCAATTTATATATATATATATTTTTTTTTTTTAACCCTTGTACTTTGGTGTATTGTCTCATAGGTGGAAGAGTGGTAAGGGTGGGCAATGGGGGTCGAATGACTTGCCCAGGGTCACACAGCTGGGAAGTGGCTGAGGCCGGGTTTGAACCTAGGACCTCCTGTCTCTAGGCCTGACTCTCCACTGAGCTACCCAGCTGCCCCCCTGTCTAATATATTTTGAAATGGTGTATTCTAACTTTTTTAAATAGCTCATCCTTATGTGTTATTTTTTTTTCCTTCTGTAAAAATTCTTAAAGCTTCATCTTTTTTACTTCCCTCTTTGGTTGGCCTATTGGATAAAGTAAGAATTTTAAGGCCTTAAAATAAAAAATTTCTCCAGGTAGTTTTCTTCCCAACATTTGAATATTAGGAATACATAGTTTCTAAAGAAATGTTAGAAATGATGTCTTAATTTAGCAACTGCTTTTCATAATATCAACATTTAAGACCCAGAGTTAGGGGAAGGCAGAGCTAAGAAAAGATACACAAGACTTACCTGATCTCTGCCAAATTACCCTCCAAAAAAATATTACATAATGCCTCAAAATTAATTCTGGAGCAGTATAACCTACAAAAAGACAGAATGAAATACTTTTTTAGCCCAAAACAACCTAGAAGACCAGAATGAAAGGTCTATTGCCCTCGGGAAGAATTAGAACCCAAAGGAGCACACTGAGACAGTCCTCGCCATGGCAACAGACCTTGGTGGCAGCTCAATCAGCAGCAAAGGCTTCTGGAGCTCTCAAACACAAATGGTAAGGGGAGTCAGATAACTGTTCAGATTACAGAGGTCCCTTTGCTGACTCTGGGTGCAAAACTCTCATTGCATTACCTTTGGAAATCCACATCACAGTCATAGGTAACAACCGTGGGGTGAGGAGGAGCACTAGCACACACCAGTGTTTGTGTCAACAGGAGATCAGGGTATCTTGGTCACAGTTTCAAGGCAGAAAAGAGTACTTGTGATTACAGACCAGAGCACAGGCTAAAAGAGTATTAAACATCCCTATCCTTACATCATACTACCTTGGATGAACTGAAAACATAGATCACCAGAGCTATCTTTGAAAACGGTTGCATAAAGAAACTGAAGCTTGGACCAGTCCTCACCTCACCATAGTTAGAGAGACCAACTTTAACTTTTATAAATTAAAAGAAAAGGAAAAAGGCTGGAAAAAATGAGTAAGCAACAAAAAGGAACCTCAACATAGAAAGTTATTTTGGTGATTTGGAAGAAAATAGAGAAAGTTAGTATTGTTGCATCAAAAGCCTCACTCAAAAATCATACCTTAAAAATTAGAATTGGGCGAGTTGAAGCTAACAACTCTATGAGTCATCAAGAAACAATCAAATAAGTTTAAAAGAATGAAAAAATAGAAGGACATGTGAGATATCTCATTGGAAAAACAACTGACCTGGAAAAATAATTCCAGGAGAGTTAATCTAAAAATTATTGGACTACTTTAAAGCCTAATTTTTTAAAAAAGAGTTTAGATATCATATTTCAAGAAATTAGCAAGGAAAACTGCCCTGATGTTCTAGAGCTCCTAGGTGGAAGACTGGTAAGGGTGGGCAATGGGGGTCAAGTGACTTGCCCAGGGTCACACAGCTGGGAAGTGTCTGAGGCCGGATTTGAACCTAGGACCTCCCGTCTCTAGGCCTGACTCTCAATCCACTGAGCTACCCAGCTGCCCCGAGTAATCATCTCTTGAAAGAGATCCAAAAAGGATAACCCCCCCCCCCAAGAATATTATAGCCAATTCTAGAACTCCTCCAGGTCAAGCAGCCTAAAGAAACAATCCATGTATCATGAAGCCATATTGAGGATAACACAAGATTTAGCAGCTTCCACAGTAAAGGACCAGAGGATCTGGAAGTGATATTCCAGAGGGCAAAGGACCTAGGACTTCAACCAAGAATTACTTACCTAGCAAAACTGAGCATAATCCTTCAACATAAAAAAACAGGAATTTAATGAAATAGAGGACTTTCAAACTGCCCTTATGAAAAGATCAGAGTTTTTAATTGAATACTATTGTGCCATAAGAAATGACAAGTAGGAGGAGCTCAGAAAAACCTGGAGATACTTACATGAACGTGCTTGGTGACAGGAATACTGTACAATGAACAAGTCTCAATAGCAGTTCTCAGCAATACAATGAAAAATGCCATTTGCTTCCACAGATAGAACTGATGGAGTTTGAATTCAGATCAAAACAAACTTTTTTCACTTTATTAATTTTTCGTTTGCTTCCACCATTAATATTTTATATGATTTCATATTTAAAATTTATATGAGATTACTTACCATTTTAGTGAAGAGTGTTAGGAAGGAGGGAGGGAGAGAATTTGAGACTCATTTTTTTTTAAGTATTGGAAACTTTTTACATGTAATTGAAGAAAAGATAAAAAACCTTCAGTGAACAAAACTAAAATATCGTTCCATGTCTTAAATGCTCTATTTCTTCATCTCTGCCTCTTAATAGGCTGACAAATGAGGAAAAAGTAGCTGTGGGAAATTACTGGTCTCTATAGTCAGTAGGAAAGATAAAGGAGGAAAGATTTGGGAAGGTAATAGCTTTAATATACTTTGGAGTGGGGAAATATTGGATAAAATGAAGAATCAGTTCTAAAGAATTGGTAAAATAAGTTAGCCCCCAAATTCTAAGTGGAATGCTGTTATTGTGTTAGCCTCTGTAAATTTGTCTCCCAATTTTTTGAACTAGTACAGCAGTGTATGTATAAAAGGAGGTATATTTAGCCAGTGGAACAAACCTCAATGATTTGCTTTCTTAAGTTTCAGAGCCATCAAACATTTATCTAGAGATATTTTATATAGATTCATTAGGGGAAATAGACTTTATGTAATTTAATGAATGAATCTTTTCAATTTCATGTTTTTCTAGCAGTTTCTTTTATTTGCGTGTTTAATTTATCTTTAACACTGTTATGCCTTTTAAAAGTGCATACTATGGGTTTTTAAATAGTATTTTTTTTACTTTTCAAATTAGTTGCATAGCAATGTCTAATTTGTTTAACAAAGATATATTTTATCTCATCTGCTTCCCTTCAACAAAAATTTAATTTTAACAAAATGTGGTGTGGTAGCTAAAAAACTTGAGTTCAGAGTCAAGTTTTCTTATGTTCAAGCCCTACCTGTAACACCTTCTGACTTTGTGACCCTGAAAAAACCATTTAACTTCTCAGTGCTTCAAGTAGTGCTGTGAGACTAGTTTGCAGAGCAGTCACCAGTGTAACAATTAAAAATGATAAACGCTGATATTAAGAGGAAAAGTAATATTTTAATTACCATGGCCATGTTGGTAAAATATATAAGACCGCACGCCTGGCTGAGAGCTATTTCAAACCGCCCGCCATTTAGCTTCTGCCCACCTGGCTGCCTCATATGAAAAAGAGCAAGTCCAATGATCCCCAGGAATTTTTATATCATTCTCTTATGTCATCACACTTCCTGTCTGCCTCCATTTTACAAGAGGAATCATGGGAAATGTAGTTTCCAAAGTCCCCTAAACATTCACAGGAAGTTTGTCATATATCTACATATCTTAAGGCTCAAATGAGGCCCAAATACCTCTAAATGGAACCCCAGAACTTATTTAAATAACACACCAGTTTGTGTTGGTAGAGCAAGGTTTCTGATTTGAGGAGTCCTATACAAATGAAGTACCTTTATAATATCTTAAAAGTCTATATAAATTAGTTAAAATAATTATATAATGTTAAAATTTAATACATATGTATAATATATATCATGCATGTATATGTATATATATATATATATAATATAGGGCAGCTAGGTGGCACAATGAATAGAGTGCCAGGCTTGGAATCAGAATGACTCCTCTTTCTGAGTTTAAAATCTGGCCTCAGACACTGTGTGATCCTGGGCAAGATACTAAATCCTATTTGCCTCAGTTTCCTCAACTATAAAATGAACTAAGAGAGGAAATGGCAAATCACTCCAGTGTCTTTTCCAAGAAAACCCCAAATAGGGTTACAAAGAGTTGAATATAACTGAATAACAACTGAAAGATGGCTGAATGACATTTACATAATGCGTGTGTAATATATATATGTATGTATGTGTGTGTATAGATATATATAAGTATAATATTTTTACACACATAAACATCAGGGAAAACAGAGCTAAACCACAGAAAATATCCTAATCTATTCTAACTATAGCTTCTGTTTGCTTCTACTCAATTGAAGGTAAAGGAACTGACCCTAGGCAAAATTGTGAAGCATTTAAAATATATTTATTTCATCCCTAGTCTCTCTTTTCATCTTCTGTCAATTTATTTCTGCTTCAGATTAATCAATCTATTGTATACTTCACCATTCCTTCTTCATTAAACTAGGAAAGTATTTAATATCAGTTGTTAATGTTTTCTGTGGAGAAGGAAATGCCAAACCAGTCTACTACTTCTGCCAAGAAAACCCGAAATGGAGTCATGAAAAGTCTAATACAACTAAATAATCAAAAGGTTTCCTGATTGCTTAGTGTTAATTTACTGATGCTAGTTGAGTTACATAATATCATTATTTCATGTAAGACCTTTTTTCTCAAATATAGAATGAAGGCTTTTGTATCCTTTTGAAGGAATTTCAACAGATAGAGGACAAGGGTATTCAGCAGGTGTAATCCATGATCTCTGGGACTGTAGCTGCTAGAAGCTATTCCCAAGTGCTGTTACTTTTTATATTTACCTTCTTAAAGGAGCTAGAGCCTTTGCAGAAATCTTTTTCTTTTTTTAAATCATTCTCCCTTCCCCAACTTTATCCTTCAGAGAAACACATGACTCAGACATAATTTTATTTTTCTCTTTCTAGTCTTTCTGCCTCAAGACTCTTAGATATAGGGTTTAAGTTTAAATGCTGTGATAAATTAATAATCTCATCAGTTATGGTTCTGCTATTATTTCTCAACGCAAGCTGTTCATGCCATCTCATCTTAGTACTTTTCCAAGTCTCCATGAATCTAATATAAATGAGCTACCCAAATTACTTTCTTTGGGTCATTTAGCTATACCAGGTATATTTTCTATTTTTTTCTTTCCACAGTATGCAATTTTTGTTTTTCAGAGACTATGGCATTTGTTACTGGGAGGGAAAAGGTGAAAAGGAGACCAAGGAAGTATTATTTGGTTTGTGATTACTGTCAAAGCTTAGTAAGACCAAGCCTTGGAAAGTAGAAGAAACTGAATAGAAAAGGTTGGAATGTGCATCATGACACCTTGCCAGCTCTAGGTTTTTTTATTTTGGTTCCATCATTTTTTTTTATCTGAGCCAAATGCATTATTACCTTGCATCATTTATTTAGTATTTTCTTACTGTTAGCTCCTTTAATCTGACCCCTTGGGAATTCATCCCTTTGCTATTGATAATCAAGTGCCTGACAAAGTATCTTATGGAATGAATCTTCTTTTCTGATACTGTATTTCTTGAATGATGGATTGTTCCTACTGCTCAAATTTATTGTGTTTGATTCTTTCCAATCAATTGCTTCAGTAATTCTGCTTTAGAATATTTAGAAGGAAATACGTTTCATACTGCTTCTGGTTTATGATCTGTAGTACTATTTTGCGTATGTTAAAGGTTAGATTTTAATCTCCAGACACTGCACTAAAACCTTGCATTGTACAAGGGCATCTCATTCAACCCATCTGAGCCTTTGTTTTACTTTTTAAAATAAAAGAATTGGGAATTCGTAACAAAATATCAGAGAGGTCATTTGTTAGCATAACATCTTGCTCTACCACCTCAAAACAAGAAATATAATAAAGAACTAAAATTGTGGGTCAAGAAAACTTCCTAACAAGAGTAAGTCTCTTGAAAAAAAAAATAGACATCATGATGAATACACTTTCCCATCCATACTGTCTGTCCTACATCCAGAACGACAGGAATACCTTTCAGGATTTGACTTGATATAGTTTTCTTTGCTTTTCTCTTTTGATAGAAACCTAATCTTAATTCTCACATCATTCATTGGGTAAAAAAATCAGGCAACTGTAGCCATTGCAAGTACCAGAGGGGAGGAATAAAGTAGTATAAAACCAAGTAGAGCAGAAAGTACTTACCTATAGACTCAGGTTTAATTGTTTTCCTCAGAGTCTTTTACCTGCAATAGAAACCCAGCCAGACATCTCCATACTATATCCCCATTTGTGTGACATGATTAAAGGCCTGATACAAAACTTCATAGGACAGAAGGAAAAGAATGCCATACAATAAATCAAAGAGAAAATTTGGATATTATTCTTAACATCCTGTCATGCAAACTAATATTGCTAAAACAAGAAAAAAGAAAACATGAACAATCTATGAAATCAGTAGGTTCTGATAATATGCAATATTCAAAAAGTAAAATACTAACATTTATGCAAAGAAATAAGAGGAGATGTATTTTGTTCTTTCCATTTACATTGTTTTAGTCATTATATGTATTGTTTTCCTGCTTATTTTTTCCCCATGCCTCTTTCTATTAAAAAATGATAATTATACAGAATTACAGCATAGTAACATTCCATTAGTTTCATGTATGATACCATTTGTTTAGCTGTTCTTTTATTGATGGAATCTATTTTTCCAGTTCTCTGGTACTAAAAAAAAATGTTTTGAATAGTTGTGAATTGAAATTTAATTTCAGTCTTACAAGGAAGATTCAGCAAGACAAAAATAACACAAGAACAGATAATGTAGACTTTTAAAGCCAGTTGAAGCTCTGAAATATAAGTTTTGAAACTTTAACATCATAGAAATGGAAAGTAGGGAGTAAAAAATGAATAAAACAGGAGAGACAACATTGGAATGGTATATGAGTTCTACATAACCCTGCGGATTGGAGATATGATACACAAAGATAATGGAAAGATCATGTTTTTTTATTTTTGTTTTTTTAATAAAAGTAGGATTCATTAAAAGCCCTGAAAGCTTAACGCTTATAGTCCTTTCACATTCTCTTGATTTGTTTTTTAGTTCTCTCATCATACTGGTTCACTCTGAAATTCATTTTGGTTTGGATACTTATATCCATACATATATACATAGGTACATTTGAATACATTCTAATTAATAATGTTCCATGAAATACTAGGGTAACTTCTACTATGGTTTTAGCAGTGCAGAGTTCTACAGGATTATCACTTTAGATTTCTATTAAACCTAAGTCAGAGGTTGACTTTGATGTTTGTTTTTCAGCCATATCACACTTTTTGATGCTTACTAAGTTCTATGGCTTCAGGATATGGAAGTAAAAGGGTCAGTGTTAGAACTCCTTGCAATTCAGAAAAGTTTAAGAAAAAAAACGCTAATCAACATTTTCATGTCTTAGGTTTTGTATCTTTCCCTAAGAGGATTGGCAGATTAAAAAAGTTTCATATTATTCTCCTGTATATAAATGAAGAAACTTCTTTTCTACATAAAGTTTGGTATGTGGGTGGAGGAGTCTTTAAATTTTAAAACTTTTTTAAAAATTAAAATCAGTTTTTTTCAACCCAGTGCAGTGTCCTTCAGAAAATATATTAACTTATGCTGGGTTTTGTCATGAAATTACCATTTTCCTTATAAATGATTTAGTCAGAGGCAGGTAGGTGGTTTAGTGAATTCAAAATCAGTAGGGATGGGAGTTCCTGGGTTCTAATATGACCTCAGGCATGTCCTAGTTGTGTGATCCTGGGCAAGTCACTTGACCCCATTTCCTAGCCATTACCACTCTTCTGCCCTGGAATTAATTCATAGTATTGATCCTAAAATGGAAGGTAAAGTTTCAATAAAATGATTTAACCAATTTATTTAATTCTATATGTAAGTATAATTAAATCTTAAGGACTCTCCATTTGCATAATGGGAATCATAAGGAAGTGATTCATTTCACAAATATTTACTTACTTAGTCTGCTTTTCAAGAACACATTTATTCCATAAAGTAGACTATACCTGCAGACAGGACACAGTTAGTGAGAAAACCTGAGAAAAATAATGTAAGGGAAATTTTTCAGAACTTATACTCTGGGAGAGATGCCAGTAGCAGTTTTTCATTTTTTCTTCCACATTTAAAATAAGATTGCTTCTGAAAATTAGCTCCAGCATCATTAAACTAAGTTCTATGACACTTATGTTTAATGATCAGTAGAATTGTTTGAAATAAAAGCTTTTAAAAGATGTTAGAATTATGAATTCACTTTAACCATAAAATTATTAAGAGTATACAGTACAAAAATTAGTAACCCAAGTACAGCAAGAAATAAAAAAGTTTAAGAAAATATCCCTGCCTTTGTTGAATTTGTAGTCTAGTTGAGTTTTGCCCAATACCAAATACAGTTAAATTTTTCTAAGTAAATTTCAGATTTTAAAATTTCATTTTACTCTTGACAAATACTAAATCTATATGCATCCTAATTAAAATTCAAGTTATTGATTTAGCAACTTTCATGTAAAAATATTTTGTATAGTTTGCCACAGCTTCAAAATCTTTAATGCTGCTTTTATTTAGATAAACTTATATATATTTAAATGTGATTATCCTAAATTTTTTGTTTGTTTGTTTTTGTCCAAGGACTTTGTACTGAAGGTCTCTATCGTGTTAGTGGGAACAAAACTGATCAAGACAACATTCAAAAGCAGTTTGATCAAGGTAATGATAAACTACTATATATAATAAAATGTAATTGTGTTCTTTTGGTTATAAGTATTTAATGGTTTGTGTAAGTTAATTGTTCAGTCCAGTAAGCCAAGAGATTAAACGGTGAGGTCTAAAAAAAAAAAGACTATGGAATTTAATTAAGAATTAAGAGGATGGAGGCAATAAGATAGTTAGAAAATGCAGATGAGTCAAGTAAAGATTATTTTCCAGGGGGGAAATATAGATACTTTAGGTCCATATAAATACATTTGGTTTCTAACCAAGAAATAAGGAAAGAGAAAAGGAGGGCTTCTTTAGTTTTAAAGTAATAGAATAGTAAACTCTTGGCCAGAAATGGAATATGCCTAATCAGGACTTAAAAGAATTTTTTTTCTCTACAGCATTAAAAATATAATAATAGCTAACTAAGTCTAATAAAGAAACTGAAAAGGAAGGGAAGGAAAAACTGCCTACTTATATCCATCAGGCTAACTGTTATATAGAGTATCCATTGGATCAGGAGGGACAAAACCCAGGGAAGGACACAGAAATCAAGTCTGCAGCCTCAGATGCCTCTACACATATATACAAAGAGTGAATTATGACTAGAAATTAAAGATCCTAATACTATCAGACAAATTTATTTTATAGCTATCTTTGAGATGGATAATTTGGATAAAGATCTTGCCTTACCTATGAAATTGTCAAATAATCGAATACTAAGATAGCTGGCTAACACATTGGATGACAGAAATCAGGATCCAAAAACAGCTTCACAGATTAGTGATCACTGAAGAGTAGATTTAATAGGTTTAAGGTTAGGTCAGCTTCACAAGTACAAAATGGAGAAGAGCCTGAAGAGGTAGCATTTTGTCTGCAGAAGCACTGCTAATTCAGTATGGTAATGTGGTATGATAGAAGAAGTGCTGAATTAGGAATCAAAAGAACCTGTGTTTGAAATCCAATTCTTGGAAAAGTCAAAATTCTTTTGGGAAAGCCTTCAAACCTTAGTTTCCTCAAGTTCCTTCCAATTCTAGTTCTAAGATTATGTATTATTTGTGAACAATGCAATATGGCTATTAAAAGTGTCGTTTTAGTCTTTCTTGGGAAATACCATAGCATCTAGAACTAGGTTGGGGATTATTCTTCCTTAGTCAGCCTATTCCTAAGTCTTATGTTTAGTTCTGGGTAACAGAATTTAAAAGGTCTTCAATAAGCTGGAGTACATTTAGTGGAGGGCAACCGTAAGAATTTGAAGGTACCGTGTGTGTGTAAACTGGAATAGACTTTTATTTGTTGTATGGTTATGTAGAACAGAAGCAGGAGCAATAAATGGTTAGAAGATACAAAGACAAATTTAGTTTTAATGTAAGGGGAAATGTCCTAATAATTAGAGCCATAAAAACATTGAATATTTTGGTGGAGAATATTTCCCTCACTCTGGGTCTTACCTTAAAGGATTGTCATCAGTTTTAAATGAGATTATCTATTTAAACTGCTGTGTAAATGTTAGATTTTATAATTAAAGGCTGTATAATTGTTGTTGGGTCCATTGTTACAATTATTCTTGTTCTAGACTGTTCTCTAAGAGTGCTTCCAATTTTTAAGTTTTATGATTCAGAGATAAAATGGATAGGTTCACTATATTAGGGAAACATTTTTTACTCTGAGGTTACAAGAATGAATTTAGAAATTAGATATTTCAGATTGCAATGTAGGAAATTAGAACAAGGACTTCAATCAGTTGATTAAAATGTAGTGCTAAAACAAACAACATGGGAATGTATTGGTTAGTAGTGATTTGTTATAAACAAAAGATGTTAATTTATATATGATGTAGGTCTTTAAAAAAAAACCCAGGAAAACCGAATATCAGACTTTTCACATTTATTTTATTAATTCTTTGTTGGTGGAGGTGGAGTGAGTAGTAGGGGTAGTTATGGAGAGAAAGAACAGCAAACTTGTGATTTCATTAGTACTCAAAAGTTCTGTGAGGAATTTCTTCTACCAAATTCATACCTTTACCTTGTTTGCAATTTAAAAGTGCCTGGAGCACCAAGAGGTTAAGTGACTTCTTGGGATTTACAGTGGCTAATAATGGGTTAGATACAGGACTTGAAATTAGTTCTTCTGACTTCAAAGTCATTACAACATGCTGCCTATCATTTCATTAATTCATAAGAAATTAGAAAGACAATCCTTTTTTCGTGTTAAAACTAGAGAAGTTATTATCCATTAGCAAAGTTCATTCTTTTTTTTTTTTTTTAAATGACTTTAAAATAGATATCAAAGTTAGTGTCCATATGTTAGTTTCTATTTAGGTTAACCAAGAGGACAGGTTTTGTAACCAGCATCTTTTGATCCTTTAGAACTTGTTTGTTAAATACTTAAATATCTTTATGTTAATGATTTCTCAGGTATATTGAATTGTAACTTTACTAGCATTTTTCAGTTATTCAGTGACTTGCCTGGGATCCCACAGGTAGGAAGTGTCTGAGGTCAGATTTGAACCCAGAATACTCCTTACCCTCCCATCCCCAAGCCAACCCAATCTCTATGCCTTGTTTCAGTCCACTGAGAATGGTTTTGAGGTTTTGATTAATTTAATTTAGTTTTTAATCACTTCAATTTAAATGTATGAATGGAATATAAAATTATGTAATTATATAATAAAATATAAATTTCATATAAAATCTGAACACACTTGTAGAAATATTTAGCATTTTGGTAGCTTATGCTTTTTTCCCCCTTAAATCCTTTCTCTATCCAAATATTCTTTACTAACAAATGAATGATAAGAGTACAGAAATAAGTACATACATTTTTGTCATATTTGTTGATAGGCTGTCTGGCAATCATTTCATTAATGCAGAAGAAAAGTACTGATGTATGTTATAAAAATTTCAGTTGTAACTGTCATTCATATAGATCTTTTTAACACCTATTCAGTAGGAATTATAGGATAAATGACAAAAAGGTTGGGTTTTTTTAATTTAAGAAAAGTTTTTAAAGAGATAAGTGACAAGCAAGACTCAGCTTGAAGTGGGGGGCATACTTGAATGTTTATTGATAGCTTATGCCTATTTGAGTAGTTTTTAAAACAAATTTTCAAAAGCATTTTCTTTTCATAGTACTTAAAGTTGTTAAATTGTAATTTCATTTTTCTTTTGTAGATCATAATATTAATCTAGTGTCAATGGATGTGACAGTAAATGCTGTTGCTGGAGCTCTTAAAGCTTTCTTTGCTGACTTACCAGATCCTTTAATTCCATATTCTCTTCATCCAGAGTTATTAGAAGCATCAAGTAAGTAATAAACTTTGTACCTTTTGTGAATTATTTTAGATAACCAATTAGTAGATACAGGAGCCAGGGCATAGGTCTCCTCTCTCACACTGGAGCTCTCAAGCTAACCCCTATCATTAGTAGTGGTGGTGGTGATGGTGATCTCTCCAGGCCTCCATTCTGCTTTCACTTGGAAGGATCTTTTTTAGGGGAGGTTCCTTTTAGGACTTTTTCTTTTTTTAATAGAAGTGATGGCCATGGAATGCTGAGCAGTAGGAGAAAGAAAGAACATAGGTACTGTATAGTAAAATTAACATATTTTGAGGGAGGAGGTGGATTCTTTCAGAATTCTTTACATAAAGTCAAACTTATGTAAAGGAAGAAGTGTCTGCATATGAAAGTTTTAAGTGATAGTGATATTTTGACTTGATTCGACTTTCTAAATGGAAACATTATAAATATTTTTGTCTCTGTTTTCTAGACAGTTTGCATCTGGAGAGCTACTTCCAATGATTCCAATAATTCAGATAATTTTTATGTAAAGCATATGATAATGATGAAGCTCTGAGAATCATTAAACTTATATGTGTTAGAAAACATTTTAATCCTACTTGATTTCTTCTGTTGAAATCTGTTTGATTTGTGGGATCAATTGATAACTAGAACATTATTAAACTTCATCTAATACTGTAGATATTTAATTAAGTTTAGTAGTAATGATATATCTGTAACATGAAAATATATGTATTTTAGGCATATAGTGTTAATACCTAATGAGCCTTACTTCTAAAATATACTTTTATTACCTCCTTTCCTCTTCTTAATAAACTTTTAATTTACTTTATCAGTGTTTTAACTGAAAACATATCAGATATCATTTAGCCATCATATATTGATATTCATTTTTTCCTTCTATATCAGGAAGACACTGAGTTCTGTCATTGTATAAATAATATAGCTAATGAAATTGGTCAGCAAAAATATACACATAGATACATACTTAGGTAGGTATGTGTGGCAACAAAGCTTTATAGTTTTAGTGGATTGTGTGACCAACTGGTTAGTGAAAAACAAAACAGTTTTCTTAATTGTGAAAGGACTTATTCTATATTCAGAAATACTTGATTTTGTAACATTTTCAAAGCTGAATATTAAAGACTATTTTCATGATATAATCCCTAATCATCAAAGACACTGTTGAAATCTGTTTGATTTGTGGGATCAATTGATAGCTAGAACATTATTAAACTTCATCTGATACTGTAGATGTTTAATTAAGTTTAGTAGTAATGATATATCTGGAACATGAAAATATATGTATTTTAGGCATATAGTGTTAATACCTAATGAACCTTACTTCTAAAATATACTTTTATTATCTTCTTTCCTCTTTTTAATAAACTTTTAATTTACTTTATCAGTGTTTTAAATACTGGTGTATTTAATTTACTTTATCAGTGTTTTAAATACTGGTGTCAGTGAACAAAATGTCTCATGAAAATTGTTGGGATCTCATAACTTTTCTTGACTGATTTCTGGGGAAAAGAATAATTTTTTGCAGAACAGCCAAGATGTAGCAGAGTAGGACAATTACAATACAGCCCAGGTCCCCTATAGCTATTCCAAGAAGATGTAATGAATGGCATTCTGAATAATGATGATAAAGTCAGAGAAAAAAACCACAGTGAGTCATTTTTCCAGCTTAAGATCACAAATTCAACCCATCGGCAAGTAGGACTTGACTTGAAACTGTGGAAAAGGGTTAGATTAAGATCTCAGACCCAGATTTTGGACTAAGAATAAGGCCTTTGTGCTATTGAGCTGGCTCTGGAGAGAGGATTATAGACTCATAACTAAGAAGAGGACTACAATACTGTCCACTTCACCCAGATAGCAGGTTATGGTTTTAGCATCAGACTCAGAATAGCATTATAGCATTATGATAATGATCCCAGAGCAGGACCAAAAAGTGAGCTTAGCCTCAAAACCAGGAAGAGGTTGTACTAGATATCATCTAGTAGAGTTCTACTTATAGTCTGCCTTTGATGCTTAGACCTAAATCTGGCTCTAGAAGGTGAATAGTGTAGGAGTACAGTGATCAGACCATGTATTTGATTAGATCTTACAGAGCATGCATAAAATTTGGAGTTCCATCTCTCCAAAAACACCTATAATTCTTAAACTTAGCATATAGTACCTAGAAAATGTAGCAAAAACTAGGATTATACAAAGCCTTGAAAGTCTTGCCACAAGTGTGCAGAGTTTGGTTCTAACACAGATTACCAATCTGGCAAGTGAGGCTTGCAAAAATGAATAAACAAAAAAAGATTGACATATTATAGTTGACAGGGAGGTCCGAAATGCAACCCCAGATAAGGAGAATAATTCCCAAATGCCTACAAGCAAAGAAAAAGACAGCTTGACCAGATTTTAGAATTCCATGAAGAAATGAAGGAAGATTTAAAAAATAATAATAATAAAATAATATTACTACAAATGAATAAATAATCAATGTTATAAATATTATTTATTATAAAAATGAATAAATAAAATACTATAAAGTGTGAGAATTAGAGGAGAGAAATGAAAAAGAAAAGAACCAAATGAGAGAAGAAAGACTTGGAAGGAGATCTAATAGCATCAGAGGTACAAAATTTTATCCAAGTAATAAAATTAGAATAAACCAAGCATAAATTATATACCATGAAACTAAAATAAATAGTAAAGCATTAATTTAACATTAAAAAAATTTAAAATATAAGAATGGATTGAGGAGCTAAGAATCAATGGAATACCTGCAAGCTACAACCAGAAAAGAACTTTAGATGGCATATTTTAAGAAATCATCAAAGAAAGTTCCCAATATCTATTAAAACCAAAAGGCAAAGTAAAAACAGAAATAATCTACTGTATACCTCCAGAAAAATGCCCAAACAAAAATACTTAGAAACATCATAACCAAAATGCAAAGCATCTAGGTCAAAGAAAAAATACTAACAGTGTTAAGGGGAAAAAAATTTATAAGTACTAAGAAAGCAGAACTACAGTCAAGGTCACACAAGATTTAACAGCCAGTATTGTAAGAAACAAAGAGCTTGGAATACATTACAGAAGGCAAAAGATAGGTTTAGGCTTATAACCAAGGATAACTTACCCAGCAAAAATGGTATAGTCCTACAAAGGTATAAATAAACTTGCATATAATAAAGGACTTGAAACATTCCTGATGAAAAGTCCAAAGCTGCATAGAAACTTTGAAGTTCAAATAAAGGATTGAAAATAAAAATTAAAAAGTAAACACAAGTGAACAGTCAAGAGATTAAAGGGAGAAAATTTAAATACCATTGCCCTTCCTGAACACCGTAGTCAAAAAGGCTAGAAATATTTTAAGAAATCTTAAAGAAAAATTCCCTAGATCTTAGAAGCAAGAGCAAAATGGAAATAGAAAGGATCCGTCAATCCCTTAACTATAAAAGACTTCAAGATGAATACTCCAAGAAACATTATAGCCACTATCCAGTGCTCCCAGGTCAAAATTAACAATGCTATTAATAGCCACAGTGAAAAAATCCAAGTATTAAGGAGCCATAATCCAGGGTCACACATATTCAACAGCCTCTGCTATAAAAGAACAAAAAAAATAAAAGAATATGACATTCCAAAAGACATAGGCTTTTAGGAAAGAATACACACACACACACACACACACACACACACTCACACACTCACACACACACTCACCTTTGCTGGGTATATATAAAGTATAGAACTACAAGAAAAAATGCACCTTTCTGAAGATGGCATTATACTAATTTTTTGGGGATCTGAAGCTCAGAGATTCTCTTCAGTGATATCTATAGCCTTTAAAAAAGGCTAGTAGTTCATTCAGAAAAAAGCAACTAGATGAAGAATACATATTTCCAGTATTATGAAATGCCTGTAGAATAGCTCTTTATTAAGTTAATTTGTTAGTCAAAAGACATTTATTAAGAATCTACTATATACTAGGGAGTGTGCTAACTACTGATGGTACAAAAAGCAAAGGATAGTTCCTGCCTTCATGGAACACATGGTCTAATGGAGGAAGAAAACAAGCAAATAATATGTAGAAACGAGTTATATATAATAGTTAAATTTAGAAGAAGGAAGGTACTCAGATTAAGAGGGTTAAGGAAGGTTTCCTATAGACAATGGAATTTTAGTTGGGGCTTAAAAGGAAGCCAGAGAAGCCAAGAGGCATAAATGAGTAGAGAGAGCATTCCAGGCCTTTGAGACAGCCAAAGAAAATGCCCTGAGCTAAGAGATGAAATGTTTTATTAATGGAATAACAGAGAAAAGGTTCAGCAAGTCTTGTTCAGTTTAAGAAATAAACATGGCACGGAGCAAAGTTTAAGAAGCCTGGAAAAATGAGGGCAAGAAGATCTAGATTATGAAGGGTTTTGGAAGCCGAACAGAATTTTGCATTTTTGATCCAAGAGATGAGCCACCAGAGTTTACTGAGTAGGAAGGTGATGGATTGCACTTGCACATTAAGAAAATCACTTTGGTGGCTGAGTGGAGAATGTATTGGAATTGGGAAGAGACTTGAGACCGGCAGATTTGCCTTTAGGATATTGGAGTAATTCAGGAGTGAGATGATGAAGGTCTATATCAGGGAGGTGGTAAGAGTAATGAGAGAAAAGGAGACATATTTGAGCTATGTTGCAAAAATAAAAGAAAGACCTTGACACTAGATTAGATATGGAGTGGAAGATATTGAAACATGAATTTGCAAACCTAGTGGACTGGATAGAGGTGGTACTCTTGATACTAATTGGGAAATTGAATATAGGGCAGATTTAAGAGGAAAGGAAATGAGTTCCATTTTCAACATGTTCAGTTTGAGCTATCTACTGGTCATTCAGTTGAAGGTGTCCGAAAGGCATTTGGAGATGTGAATTTAGAGGTCACCAGAGAGGTTAGGTAGATTAGAGAGTCATAATTCTAGAAATGATAGTTAAATCATAGTATTTAATGAAATTATGGAGTGAAGTAGTATAGATGGAGAAAAGAAAAGGGTTCAGAACAATTGTATGTAATATACATCCCATTAGAAGGATAAAGATTTAGCAGAAGATACTGGGAAACAATAGTGAAGTAGGAGGGGGGAACCCATTGGTGTCCTGAAAACCCAGAACAAATGAATATTAAGAACAAGGTGATTAACTGTGTCAAAAACTGTAGCTAGGTCAAGAAAAATGAGGATTGAGAAGAAGCCTTTGGATTTGGTACTTAAAAGATTAGTGCTAACTTTCGAGAGAGCGATTTCAATGGAATCATAAAGTCAGAAGACAGATTGGGGGTTAAGAAGAGAATGAGAGGAGAAAAAGTGGAGGCACTTGTGGATTCCCTTTTCAAAGAGTTTACCCACAAAAGGTAGAGGAGACAAAATACAATACTTTGTGGGGATAGAAAGATCAAGCGAGAGGGGTTTTTTTTGGTCTTTTTGGGGGGATGAGACATGGACGTTTCTGTAGTCAGTAAGAAAAAAACCAATAGATATGGAGAGACTGGAGATAAATGATAGAGTAGGGATGACCAAGGGAACAAAGGGGGATTTTGGTCTTAAAAATGGAGAATGGTACATTTGTTGGATGATGGTAAGAGTAAGGCTATGGCTGTTTTTGAGTGTGTCTGGAGGTGGAGTGGGAAGAATAGATTATGAAAAGTGAAGGTTGAGGAACTGAGTGGTTGGTATGAATGAATTATGGAGGAAAGAAAATTTGTGAGCCAGATACTGAACATGTTAAAGATAAATGGGAGCTCTGACCTGGAATTATATAGAACTGTGATGGCAAGTCTTTTAGAGACCATGTGCTATGCCCCTCAACCAAGTGCTCTTCTTCTTCCTCCCCCCCCCCCCCAATGGATACTGTATGGAGAAAGGTCTACTTTTCAGAATGTTGTTGACTCCCTCAGGCAGCTCTCTTTAAGAGTAGCCAGGTGGAAGAGATTCTTGGACCAATAAGTCCTGCCACCATTTGATTGGGAGGAGGATAGGCAGCTTAAACAGGGTTCTAGAATAAGACGAGCTTCCCTTTTTAAAAAAATATAATCATCCTTTGAGGCAACTAATCCTGATATGGGTTCAGGTCAAGTCTGGGCTTGCAAGAATTGCTTTACCAATGATTCTGTTCTAGCTGCATTCAGCCTGACCTGAAGTCTTCTAGGTGAGGGCAGCATAGCCAGGGGGCCTCTTGCCTCCCCCCAAGTCTTGGATGGGATGGAGTCTTGGAATTTCCTTCCCTTCAGCAAACCAGCATGTGTGCATTTGCTAAAACTCTCTGATGGGGGTGGGGGTTATTGCAGGCAGGCCTTGATGGTCTACTGGAAGGGTGGGTCATGGTGCAGCAGGGGAGACCCTCCCTGAGACTCAGAGTGGGTCCTCTAGGGGAGGTTTGTATCTAGAAAGCAAAGGAGGAGCCCCAGGGAGGTGGACAGGGAAGGTTTCACAGGCTCGAAAGTTGGATGGGGCTGGGATCTCTGCAACTGTGTCCTTCCTTCTCATGTTAGAAGGTGAAAAGAGTGGGAGAATAAAATGTTTAAGATGAAGGGAAATTTGTTGACCATCAAACAAGCATTCTAGTTTGGTTGGGGCTTACGTATAGGAGAGTTAAAAGTGTTAGGAATAAGAAATCAAGAGGTAAGAGGATAGGGATTAGATTTGGATCACATTTACTAGGATGTGTAGTGTATGAAAGGGGTGGAGGAATAGGGAAGTTGAATTGGCCTTTATTACCTCTTCCTTCAGGGGACACTCAAAGCAGGAGATAGAAGGCTTTCAGTTAAAGGAAGTCTCACTCCTCATCTGAGGCTGCATAGATCTTGAATGGTAAACTGTAAGAAGGCACAGAATTAAATAGAAGAGTACATTTGATGATTATTGTTTTGGGGAGATTTTGGTTTCACAACTCTCACTGCTACAGAAGTTTGTGTTTTTAAACACCAGTATTTTCCATAGAATACTGTCAGGCTGCATGAAACACTATATTCTCAGAAGATTCAAAATTTTAAGTTACCCTAAGGACAATGCAGGAGCATCTTAGGGGTACAGTGATTAGAATACCTGGTTCCATAGGTGGGCACAATTGTGAAGAGGTGGGCACAATTGAATAATAACAAGGGCATCGAAGAGGTACACAGGTGTAAATAGACTACAACATATATAAGGCTTTAAAAAGGGGGGTTATAAGAAACATGTTAAATAACCTGGAAAATTTTCCACCTGGAAAATGAGTTTGGCCAGTCATTTACTTAGGGCTAGAATATAAAAATAAATGGATAGGCCTGAGCATTGTATTGGTTTCCATGAAATCTTAAAAGACCTAAAAGGCTTCTGGCTCATTGCCTTCAATTCATTTCAATGAATGTGTTAAGTGTCTACTTACTTGTAGGTCTCTGGGGATACAGAAACAAAAGTGAAGAACAGTCCCTACCCTCAAGAAGGTTACATTCTTCTTTCAGGCTGGGGAAAGGGTTCAGGCTGAAATTAGATAAATAAATATAAGATCATTTTAGGAGGGAGACATCAATGAGAGTACTAACAACTAAAATGTAAGGAACACTTCCATGATCTTAATCACTTATTGAGGTAACATGGACAAGAATCACACAGGATAAAGTGTGAGTATATTGCAGCTTCCACCAATGAAAGGAATATCTACTTATGAGATCATGGATCCATTAAAATAACAATATTTTTGGGGTTTATTTTAACCCTTAAAACATCAGTAATAATTTGACTATGAACAAATTAGATAAATTATTATATATAGTTTTATAACATATCTGTTCATAGCTTGACACTTTTGACAGTAATATCCAGGTGTTTGAGATAATGATGACAATGTCCAGTTTGTCCTGGAGAAGTGTTTTGAACTTTAGTGGTAACTTTGCTTTCCTTTTAAAATAGGAATATTGAAAATTGTTACTGGTACCCAGTAGATTCTGTTATAATTATTTTTTTAGGATGTTGTATGGGACTTAATTTTCTTTATTTTAAAATCATTTCATTACCTTTTGTCTCTGTATTAGAATAGACACAACATTATGTAATAATTACATAATGTAACCACTAAATTAGCTGAATTTTACAGTAGTTATATTAGTATTGTCAAGGCCTTTAAGAGACATATTTTACATTTTTTTCTCCCAAAATACAATTACTTTATTTTTACAGAAATCCTGGATAAGACAGAACGACTTAATGCATTGAAAGAGATTTTGAAGAAATTCCATCCTGTTAACTATGATGTATTCAGATATGTAATAACACATCTAAACAGGTATATTATTTGTGTATCTCGGTAATTTTAATGCTACATATAATGCATATAATATTATTGGAATATTAGTGGCCATAATGATAAATAGATACAAAAGTTAATTTAAGGTGGCATGTACTACAAAATAGGTAAAGTTTTACCTTGTTTTTAATTATAAAGTAACAAATTCTAGTACTGCTTGATTTCAGGTTATGTTTATCACTGTTTTATCAGATCATAGAATTTTAGAACTGGAAAGAAGCTTAGAGAAAATCCTTCATTTACAGATAAGCAGACTAACCAGAGAGTTTGTAATTTGCCCTGTAATATTTATTACTGTTAGAACCTAGTGCCCTCATGTTCTTTCTTTGCTCTATACTGCCTCTACTTTTGTCTTTTTAAAAAGTAGACACAAGTATACTTTTTTTTCCATGTTGAATCATAGATTCCATTAGTGCAGGGGTCAGCAACGTATGACTCTCGAGCCATATCTGGCTCTTTTGAGGGCCAGATATGGCTCTTTCTGCGGGAGCCATAAAGTAATTTTTTTTTCAGGCGCTGTTACAGGAGCGTGCACTGTGAGCACTGTACGGCTCTCAATCCACTGTGCTACGAGCTGCCCCCAGTGGATTATTTCTGGCGTTTATGGCTCTCGTGGCCAAAAAGGTTGCAGACCCCTGCATTAGTGGATTTTTCTTAGCAAGTTGTTTTTTGTGTTGTTCTTATTTCTTTTTGTTACCCAAGACATTTTTGAATCAGTTCTCAAAAGATCTGTTGGAATACATGTGGGAGATGTAGTATTGTAATTTCAGCCTAAGAAAGCCATGATTTGAAAAGTAGCTTTATGAGGAGAAAAAGTATTGACTTCTTTTGATTTAGTATTAATATTGTGGCTTACCTCCTTTAATATAAATAATTGAAAATCAAATATATTTAAACACAATGTTTCTTTGGTGCTGTACTGAGAGACAGAATTTCATAAATTGCAGATAAAACTGAAAGATTGATTAAGTTTATGAGAAACTAAAAGTTAAGAAGCTTGAGTTCTAGACCTACTTCTGAAACTAATTAGTTGTATGACCTTGGACCAAGGTACTTAAATTTTGAGTCTTGTAACCTTCATCCATATAATTAGGAGGCTGAGTTAAATAAACACTAAGATAATTTTAAGATCCTGTGATTATATATGTGTGTGTGTGTGCGTATATATATATATATATATATACGCACACACATACAAGCACATATAAGAGAGAGAGAGAAAATGAATGAATGTGTAGTGAACGGAGCTTTGATGTTGGAGTTGGGGAGAGGACATAAAAATGCCAAAATTATATATTATCATCTTAACTGCAAGTTGATAACATATAAAGAATTATTATGGGAAGAATGCTCACTAGTTGTACATAACAACTAAGATATTAGTTGTATTAATGATTGGGAACTCAAAATACTCAAAAGATTTTGATCTTTAATTCTGATATTCTTCAGTGTCAGTGTAAGAAGCAACCTAAGTTACAATTTGTCTCTTTACTTTGAGGTTATTCTTCTGATAAAAGTAAAATTTAAAAACTGCTTCCATTTATAAATTATTTTTTTCAAGGAACAACACTGAACAAAGGAAACCTATCCTGGGAACTTCTTTTTTGAAAAAATTAAGGTTTTTTGTTTGTTTTTGGCCAGGCACTGTTCTTGAGATACAAAAAACCCCCATAGAAAACATAGGTATTGGGGCAACTAGGTGACTCTGTGAATCAAGAGCCAGGCCTGGAATCAAGTTCCTGGCTTTAAATCTGTATCGGATAATTCCTGTGTGACCCTGGGCAAGTCACTTAATACCACTTGCCTAGTCCTTATGTCTCTTCTGCTTGGAACCAATACTTAATATTTATTCTATGATGTGTTTCTCCATTGTAGGGTTTAAAGGTTTAAGGGTTTAAAAAGAAATAGGAATTGGTTGTTTGCTGGCACTCTTTATTAGAAAGGAGCCTCAGAGAGGAGTTGCTTTAAATTTGCAGCTTGGGTTCTAATGGGATTATATTATTTCTAAGGTTATTTCTTGGTATAAATTCTTGGTTTTTTATTCATATGTAAATGCATATATGTTTTTCTTTTTTTTTACAGGGTTAGTCAGCAAAATAAAATCAACCTCATGACAGCAGACAACTTATCCATCTGTTTCTGGCCAACTTTGATGAGACCTGATTTTGAAAATCGAGAGTTTCTGTCCACCACTAAAATCCATCAGTCTGTTGTAGAAACTTTCATTCAACAGTGTCAGTTTTTCTTTTACAATGGAGAAGTTGTAGAAACTGCTAACTCTGTGGCGCCTCAGCCACCACTTTCAAATACTGGACATTTGGTGGAGCCAATGGTGCCACTTCAGTTACCACCACCATTGCAACCTCAGCTAATACAACCACAGTTACAAGCAGATCCTCTTGGTATTATATAAGTAGAAGATGATTACAGGCAGCCTGGCATTGGACAAAAAAAAAAAAATAGCAACGCTAGACATGCATGTTTCAGGGTACAATAGTGTGTATTTCATATTTCTGACAAATAATTCATGTTCAGACTGAGGGAACATCTTTCTCTTAGAACTGTATCATATTTCTTGTTCATTCCCACTGCAGATCAAGACTATGTGATAAGCATGACTGGAGAGGTTTAATTTTTTTAAGCAAAAATAACTATAAAGTACAAAGCTACTGCTGCTGCATGTAATCTTATTGCAATCACTATATCATTCCTTTGGCAATTTCTGCCTCAATATATTGTGAATAAAATTTTTCTATAGAAATTAAATGATTTAAAAACTCACATTTATGAAACATTCAGTGCTTTTCAGCCTGCTTTATGGCTGTTTTTTTTTTTGTTGTTGTTGTTATTTGGGCAACTTGATTTACATTCAAACATTCTGTGTAGATACTAAAAGCCCAGCTATAGTTATTTTATCACATCAAGCTACTTACACCATACTTGGTATGATGTTGGAAAGAATGAAAAAAATGCACTGTTGAAAATATATTACACTCCTGCCCCTTCAATCCTCTGAGTAAACCTGTGGACAATTTGATGAGGGGTAGATTAAATTTAGTTCTCATTTTTTGTAGCACAATACCAAGGACATACTTGTGGCAAAAGTGAATTTCGAATGTTGTGCAAAAAAAAACCTGATGTCATCTACTTATTTCCTTATGTTCCATTAATGAGATAAACATTTTGTATACTATTAATTCTGTAAACAAATGCATGTTCAAAAGATCATTGATGGTCTTATAAACTTAATCTAATATATTTTAGATATTTTAATTTTTTCCCTCTTGGGGAATACATTTAGTGTGTAGAAAATACCCCATGCCATTTTCATATAAGGTTATATAACTTTTCATACATATGCATAAAAATTTTGTTGTAGTAAAATTCTTTAAACCAAACAATGTTTTAATCTAGGACATGAATTTAATCTGTTCTTTAAAATCTATTTTTATGTGGCCCTTTAAATATATACAAAATTCATTGCTAATATAGCAATAAATACTTTGGGTACTGACTGCCTCTTTGGAGTGTATATATAAAATTACAAACTTGTATTCTTATTCTTTTCTGTGGTATGATGTACTAAAATTTCAAAATTACTTTTGCACCATTTTTATACTTTTTTCTTTGATGTTGGTACCAGTTTTGCTGTAAAACATTGCTGCTTTTTTTCATTTTAAACATTTTATTAGTGATAATGCAACTTACAAAGCGATAAATTATGGTTAAAATTTCTGAATTAGGCGGCTATAAACTTTTTTGTTGGGCTTTTCTCAAGAGTTCTATGAACAAACTATGCCATTTTTGTCTGGAAGGGGAAATTTTGATTTTTCAGCTGCTAGGGTACGTTTTTTTGTGGTTAAGGAAAAATTATTTGGTCATTGTTGTAATCTTCACTCATAATGAGATTTTAAGATCGTCCTATGTATTATAGTAAATAGATGATTTTGAGATTTAAGATTCTTATGAGTTTGATTTGCTCCCTTTTCCTAAAATAAAAATTGCCTTTCCCAACTGTTATGTCCTAGGTATTGTACTTCTAATTTTAACTTGGATTAATCATTCTGGATCAAGATGTTGACGTGAACCAGGCTGCTGTTGAAGTACATGTATATTATAAATTATCTTATGTGTTATATTCTTGCAAGTTATCTTTTCTAAGAAAACAAAAGCCCTATTATTCCTATTGCAAAGCACACAGGAATTGAGAAAGTACAATAATTTTAAAAAACTGTCCGGTAAATGTAGTATTCTTAACTTGTTCTATATTACTTAAACCTGTTGTCTATAGCTTTAATTTATAGCTGTCAGTTTAACATTGGCATGTCTAGCAAAGAAAATTAAACTTTAAGAGTTTTATAAACTGTTTCTAGGTTGCTAAAGAATTTATTTTTCTACTATATATGGTATAGACAAAGCATCAAACTATGTACAGGAAAAAAGCCTGACTATTTCTTTTGGAAGTAGGCTGAAAGGAAAAATTTTCAACTCTCCATTATCTTCATATTCAGTCTGGTATAACTTTCTTACTGTGATGTGAATCTCACTTTACATTTACAATATTTCTGTTTTTTGCTAAACTAGTATATATAGTCAATTCTGATCATTTAAATTTCATCTGTACACAGTACCATTTTTGTTATGTTACAACCAGCATTTACCATTTTCCACATTAACTACATAATACAACTTCTCAAAATTGATATTTTTTTCTTTTCTTTATATCATAGACATAACACAGCGAGTCTGTCTGAATACTCCTACAGTTGACCCAGTTAGCAGGTTTCTCTATCTAACATTAGTTGGAAACTAATTATTTAAAATAATACCTGACTGAATTATTTGAATTGTTTTTGTCCAGAGCTTAGTTTTATGTTTTAAATATTGAAAAAGTATTTTAAATATTTGCTTTCCTATAAAACATCTGGAAGGCAAGGGGCATATGATTACATGTGTATGAGACTTTAGAAAATTAAAAGAAGGAACTAAACAATCTTATAGATTTTATCAGTATCCAAATTGTGGGGAAGGAGTGGCACAATGGGCTTTTAACAATAACATTTTAAGAAATCCTAACTAATAAATTAAGTGATATATGAATTGCCATTATTTTCATTTATGCTTCTTATATCTAATTGTTAAACTGTTGGGCTTAAAGAGCCCTGTCTAGATTAGAGATGTAATAAAGGCATATTGCTACTCTTGATTTATGCATTCAGTAGATCTATCCATTTGGGAATCAAATTATATGCCTTTAATATAATTTATAAATTAATTTCTTTTTTAGAAATAAAATTCCTTTAAAAATTAAAGTCCAGGTACAGTGGATTTTGGTTTTAAATGGTATTTCTTAGTACTTTTGAACATTTATAATGTAAATACTGTAGATGACAGCAGTCTGATTTAGGTGAAAAGCAACTTTTATTTTCCATCCTGTATGTAAATAATGTGGACTTTCTTTTCTTTTTGAGGTACTGGAATATAATTTCTAATATCTCTAAACTATAAACAAAAGGAAACAATTGGAAAAAAGAACCTAGGCCTTAGCTTCCATAGTGATTTTAGTTTTTTTATACAGTAATAATTGTGATGCTATTTGTCAACTGGATATAAATATATATATATATATAATTTTTAAAAGTCAAAAGCGCTTTGTTTCTTTGTTTTTAATTAATGTAATCTTGTGCTTCACCACCAACAGGATGCTGCAGTGAATTAAATATCAGTGAAGCTTATTCTGTATAAAGAATGCTATGAATAAAACATTACGATGCTTTCTGTGTATAATTTTTAGTTCTAGTGGCTCTTCACCATTTTGTTGCTTAAGAATTAACTTCTATTTCTCAAGTAAAAATTCTACTCAGGATATTTTTTAACTGAATCTTGTCTATTTATAGAAAAGTGAAAGTTAATAGCATTGATAGTATGTAACCAGTGGAGGTCAGCTGCTTCTTCCATTGTCTGGTTAATTAAAAGTTGGGTTGAAGACCATTTATTAGAAACAAGATATTAAAACAATGACCTCTGAAGCCTAGGTGATCACTGGATAGAAGATTTCTTTGATTTGACGTGACTTTTAATGGCTCACAAGAATATCTCAGTACAGCTCAAGCCTATTTTGAGACTAGAACATGTAGTCTTCAGGGGTTTTTTTTGTTTTTTGTTTTTTTTTTTCTCGTTCTTTCTCTGAATTGTAAATCTTAAGTCTTAATTTTTTTTTGTGAATTGGGTTTGGGGTGGAAGGAGAGCTTGGTGGAAAACATTAAGTTTTGTACAATATTTTCTATTTACTTTTATTGTAATTTGGGGGGCTATGCTAGATTTTTAAAAACTTAACTATGAGAAATGCATCAAATACTTCACTTCATCCTTATTTTAGGGGGACCTCTACAAAAGAAAACATTTTTAAAGCTAATTAAATTCACAACAGTTCTAAGTTTACTTTTCACACATTATCACTTAAGGAAGGAGGCCCGCCCTCTTACCTTACATTAGCTTCATAACTATCCTTTAATCACAGTATCTCTATAATCTCGGCCTTCACCTTAATAGCTTCAACTGTTGATAGACCTTATTCCTATCAATCCCTGGGAGGGTTGGGGTCAGGATTGGACAAAACTGTTTCAGTTCCCAAATAAAAAATTCTGTGTGATTTTATTAATGACAAGGCTATATGGGGATTTTGTTTAAAATACTGTCACAGCCTTAAAAAATGGACTTGCTGAACTTGATAAGAGAAAATACTAACCTGGTCGCCATTCACCCAACTATTGTCAATATCACTACTATTGTCAAGTTATTTGTTAGTCTTCAGAGTATATGTAGCTGTGAAAGGTATTAAAAAGACAAATTGATGATTTTATTCTTATCTGGCAGAGATGTGGCTAGTCAAGACATTATGAAGGACAAGCCAAGAATTAAGAATAGATCATTTTGGTCCTCATCAAGATCTGTTTTTTACTGATGAGAAGATCAAAGATTTCGAAGTGACCTTAGAGGCTATCTAGTCTAGCCCACCATGAAGCAAGAATCCTTTCTACCCTGTTCCCAACAAGGGATCATTCACTCTTCTGCAGGAAGATCTTCAGTCAATGGGGATCCAAAACCATGAGTGTTTCTTCTTCCTCAAGCTGATCTTTTATGCTAGCACTTTTATATAAACTTTATCATTACTTGGAGTATAAGAATTTACATCCTCCATTATTGATTCTGCTCCCTTTTCTACAAAAGCCTCATGAGAATTTAAAGAACAAGTCCTTGTCTGCTTTCTCTGTCATGTGTTCGTAGAGTTGTAACTGGGATGAAATGGCTCAGACTTTGTCCCAGGTATTGAGTTTAGAGGGAACTGACTTGGTTGACAAGAACAACTGAAAGTAACTGTTAGATGATGAGTTGAGGTAAATTCTTTCCCTCCTTCCCATTACCCTCTTAATGACTGGCTGGTGAACAGATGAGACTATGTAAAATGCTTTGTAAACTTTAAAATGATATAAAAACACTGGCTTTTCTGCCCTAGCAAGCCTCTGCAGCTTGTTAAGGGTTCAGCTTTTGGACCTTGCCTCAAGCATATTCTCCCAATGTTACCTTTGGCTCTCTTTACCCAAACAATATTTTTATATCTTCCTAATTGATTTGCTAGCCTCATACCAGTTGCTGTCTGAAATCTTTTTAACCCTCCTTAAGTCTTAAGCTCCTACCTTTCTAACTCAGGACCTCAACCCTTAATCACTCCACCCCCAAAATGTGCCAAAGGCTTCCTCTTCCCTCATCTCACATCTCACGTCTTCACTTCTGTCTAAGATAGAGATGGGCTTTTCCTTTCAATGACAAAACTTCTATGTGTTAACATCTATATTCTCCAGCAGATTATCTTCACTCTTGATTTCTCCATCTCTCCCTATCTACTTGTTCTTTCCCTGCTCCCTACAAATATGCCTGTATCTTTAATTCAACCACCTCTCTAGTTGTCTTTAATCCAATGCTTAGCACATAGTAAATGTAAACAGTAATAAGATAATTGTTTTTTCCATTCTTCCCCTCAACTTTTATCTCTTTGTCAAAGGATGATATCCACTTAAATAAGTATGCCAAGTTAAGATGTCCTATAATCATTCAAACTTTGCAACTAGTAGTAATGACTGGTGAGAGGCAGATTTAATCCTGTTGAACTCTTATCAATGAATGAATATTCCTTGACTTTGGTTTCTCATTTCTCTTTTATAGTAAATTCAATTATAAGCCCTTTAAGAGTGGTATTTTTTGTAACCCCCATATAATAGATGTTCAATAAATAAAAGAATACAACAGCAGTCATCTTTTAGAGATGATGCATGAGTTAATTAAATGAAGATTTCTTCCAGGGTGTCATGATAGTGGCATTAGATGGCTCTTTGCTTAGATAGGTATAATTTGTTTTGGCCAGTAACCTGGGCTAGCACTTCTAGTCATTCTGTCACTGTAAAGGCAGAGATTAGAAATTCAGTGACTAAAATTTGCCTAAGAATTTAGATGTCAACACATTTTGAAAGGGTTTGGGAGTGGCAGATTCTCCTATGAAGCCATCTCACTTCTGGTGTAATGCTGAAAAATTTAAGATTCATAAATTTTGGATCTAAAAGACATGTTGAAAGACCATTTAATACAATTGGGACAGATCTAGAGTTGGGGGAAATCTTCAACATATTATACATAATATTAATATATAGAGAGTGGAGTATAATATATAATAGTGTTTAGCATAATATTCCATCCCACCCTTATTTTACAGATGAAGAAATAAATGAGATTAAGTGATTTGCCCAAAGTCAAACAAATACATTCCACAGTTCAGAATTCAGATAGTTTCAGAAGCAATATGTGAACCCATGTCCCAGAACTAATAAGCTTTTTCAGTCCTTGGATTATCTGCTTTATACCAATCACACAAAAATTTTATTTGTTTCTTCTTTACAGATAATTGTTTTAAAAATCATATTAAGGAAACACCTTTTTCCCCTTGTGCTTTTTAGTAATACAACATAAAGGATGTTTTGTACGAAGTCTTGCATAGGAATTAATCTATAAATAGGTAGATTTTTATGTAGATTTACTTGTAAATTCATCTAGTCCTAGAAATGTTTTCTTTGAGTGAAATCTTCCCATTATGACATCCTGGAAATTTGTGTAATATATTTTTATGTTTTTGTTTTATTGTGTTTTAATTGATTTATTTTAAATATTTAATAATATATTACATAATACAATTGAATAATATTGTTTATATTAATATATTTTATATTTGTATGTAATGTCATTTATTTTTTAATTGACAATTTTTATTTAATTGATTTATAATATTTTTTCATGGTTACATGATTCGTGTTCTTTCCATTCCTCTCCATCCATCACATAGCCAGTGAGGAATTCCACTGAGTTTTATGTATGTCATTGATCAAGACCTATTTCCATATCATTAATATTTGCATTTAGGGTGATCTCTTAAGAGTCTACATCCCCAGTCATGTCCCCATCGACCCATGTGATCAGGCATTTGTTTTCTTCTGTGTTTCTGCTCCTACAGTTCTTTCTCTGGGTGTGGATAGTGGTCTTTCTCATAGGTCCCTAATCATTGTCCTGGATCATTGCATTGCTGCTAGTAGAGAAGTCCATTACATTCAATTGTGCCACAATGTATCAGTCCTGGTTCTGTTCCTTTCACTCAGCATCAGTTCCTGGAGGTCGTTCCAGTTCACATGGAATTCCTCCAGTTTATTATTCCTTTTAGCACAATAGTATTCCATCACCAACAGATACCACAATTTGTTCAGCCATTCCCTAATCGAAGGGCATCTCCTCATTTTCCAATTTTTTTTCCCACCACAAAGAGCGCAGCTATAAATTTTTTTAGAAGTCTTTTTCCTTATGTTCTCTTTGAGGTATAAACCCAGCAGCGGTATGGCTGAACCAAAAGGCTGACAGTCTTTTAAAGCCCTTTGACCATAGTTTCAAATTGCCATCCAGAATGGTTAGATTAATTCACAACTCCACCTTGCTGATAGTTTTAAATTAATACTTCTTATTATTTTGAGGAAAGGTCCTTTTATTTCTATGCTTTCTAGTGTTTTCAATAGGAATGGGTGTTGTATTTTGTCAAAGGCTTTTTCTGCATCTATTGAGATAATCATTTGATTTCTATTACTTTGGTTGTTGATGTGGTCAATTATGCAAATGGTTTTCCTAATATTCAATCCCTGTGATAATTTGCTATAGTCTTTTTGCTAGTATTTTATTTAAGATTTTTGCATCTCTGTTCATAAAGGGATTGGCCTATAGTTTTCTTTCTCTATTTTTTGTCCAATCCCTTTTCTTTGATAGCACCAGAAATTCTAAAATATACTTACTCTGTAATCTTAAGTAAAAATATAGTCACTATTAAAGACACCCAACATTTTAATAGTGCCTTTTCTTTTTAAAATGTTTAAAATCTATGTTCTCTCACTGGAAACTAATAACCCTGTGGACTAAATTGGGCAATTATTATTACACCATTTAAAAGCGAAGGATGAAAAACACAAGGAATTTAAATAATATTAATAAAACAACCAATGAGAAGCAGAGTTTGAACCTAGGTCTCAACTCTTTGCCAATACATACTTCCTCAAGAACTCTCAAATTACAATTTGTGTTCTGTCCTCTGCAAATACCACTTTCCTAGTTAATCATAGTTTCCTTTTTTGCTTTTGTTTTGTTTTCTCATTTCTGGCTTTATTGGTGAATTGGCTTGTATGGAGTACAGTAGGTATGACTGCATAGTGAACTATACACAGATATGCAACTCATAGAAAAATGCATTCATGTCATAATTGTGCTATGTGCATAAGTGAGTTACCCTACTATACATCCACACTAATATTTGGAACCCCATCCAATAATATGCGCATTGCTTATACACATGGCCACATATTAATTATAAAATTATTAAACATACCAACTCAACCAGGTGGATACATATACATAGAATCCTAACTCTTAGTTTATTGTGTATGGGCACATTAGCATAGGAAGCACTTAATACATGTTTATTGCCTGACAATTTTTTTTAAAAAATTGTTCTTTGATCCACTTACATTTACTTTTTTTTTTTTTTGCTTTGTGAAAGTCATTTAATTTTAAGTTATATTCTTGACCTAAAAAAAACCATTCTAAATCAGAAGTTAACATTTTATTTTTAAAAATCCATCTATTTGGCAATATTTTTTTAAAAAAACTTATGGACCCTATGAGTAATGTTTTAAATGCATAAAATACCTAAGATTAAAATATATTGTATTATATTGAGATCATTATCAAAATACTACTTTTAAAAATATGTTGTGCTGTATCTGGAAGCAAGTCTAATAACTACAGTTATTTCAGTGTAGTGATGAGCAAAATGGTATTTAAAGACACCTGTAACAACTGCAATGTAATATGAAAAGATTTGTGATTTCCATGGTGCCAAAATCATAGATACTCTGAATACTACTGTAGTTCATTTCCTACATTCATAATCGAAAGAAATGCTAAATTTCAATTAGAAATTAGTAAAAATAAATAGAAAAAATTCCCCCATCTATGGATGCTTTGGAGATCTTTAGATGTAAGGTCAAGAACTCCTGCTCTAAATCAACTTCAAATTTATGATACTTAGGGGAAAAGACATTATTACAAGTGTAGGCAGGGGTAATCATGGTCCTCAAAAGCATCTGCTGGCCATAAAGTTTAGCATAATGCCAGACTTCAAGGAATCTCAAACACAAGACATTTCCGTTTCCCCAGAAATTAAGCAGAACTTCCAACAGATATGAAGAAATCAACCCTTATCTTCTGGGATCTGTTCTGAGACTTTTAGCACCTTAGTTCTAAGAAATAATATCCCACAAATCCTTTCCATATAATTCATGTTCAATTTCTTCTCCTCGTCTATAAAACTTTAATGTTTTCCTAACAAATTGCAAATGGTTCATTTTCTGAGTTGTTAGATTTCAGGCCACAGAATGAATACTGAGAGTATCTACTCTTAGATCCTGGTCATGAAGCAGGTGGACAGCTACCAACTGAAGAAACTCAGGACATCATAACCCACCCAAGCTTCTGACCAGAAACCAATATTTCCAGATATTCTGATTGAGAAAACAATCATTTACCAAACTCTAGGTCTTTAAGTAAAGAAGTTTTTTGGTAATTTGATAGGTATGGCACTAAATAGGTAAATTAATTTGGGTAGGATGTTCATTTTTATTATGTTAGCTCGTCCTACCCATGAACAGTTAATGGCTTTCCAATTGTTGAGGTCCAGTTTTATTTGTTTGGAAAGTGTTTTGTAGTTGTTTTCATATAATAGCTGTGTTTATTTTGTTAGATTGATTCCCAAGTATTTTATATTGTCTAGGGTGATTTTAAATGGTGTTTCTCTTTCTACCTCTTGCTGTTCTAATGTGTTGGAAATGTATAGAAATGCTGATGATTTATGTGCATTTATTTTGTATCCTGCAACTTTGCTAAAGTTGTTGATTATTCCTACCAGCCTCTTAGTTGATTCTCTAGGATTTTTTAAGTATACCATCATATCATCTGCAAAGAGTGATAGCTTAGTCTCCTCATTGCCTATTTTGATACCTTCAATTTCTTTTTCTTCTCTAATTGCTATTGCTAGTGTTTCTAGTACTATGTTGAAAAATAGAGGTGATAATGGGCATCCTTGTTTCACTCCTGATCTTATTGGGAAGGCTTCTAATTTATCCCCATTGCATATAATGCTTGTTGATGGTTTTAGGTATATATTGTTTATTATTTTTAGGAAAGGTCCTTCTATTCCTATACTTTTCAGTGTTTTCAATAGGAATGGATGCTGTATTTTGTTAAAGGCTTTTTCAGCATCTATTGAGATAATCATGTGGTTTTTGTTTGTTAGACTGTTGATATGGTCAATTATGTGGATGGTTTTCCTAATGTTGAACCAACCTTGCATTCCTGGTATAAATCCCACCTGATCATGGTGGATGACCTTCTTAATTACTTGCTGGAGTCTCTTTGCTAATATTCTATTTAAGATTTTTGCATCTATGTTCATTAGGGAGATTGGTCTATAGTTTTCTTTCTCTGTTTTTGGTCTACCTGGCTTTGGAATCAGTACCATATTTGTGTCATAAAAGGAATTTGGTAGGACTCCTTCTTTGCTTATCATATCAAATAATTTGTATAGTATTGGGATTAGTTGCTCTTTGAATGTCTGATAGAATTCACTTGTGAATCCATCAGGTCCTGGTGATTTTTTCTTAGGGAGTTCTTTAATGGCTTGTTCAATTTCAATTTCTGATATGGGATTATTTAGGTATTCTATTTCTTCTGCTGTTAATCTAGGCAATTTATATTTTTGTAAATATTCATCCATATCTCCTAAATTATTATATTTGTTGCCATATAATTGGGCGAAATAGTTCTTAATGATTGCCTTAATTTCCCCTTCATTATAGGTGAGGTCTCCCTTTTCATCTCTAATACTGTCAATTTGGCTTTCTTCTTTCCTTTTTCTTATTAGATTGACTAGTACTTTGTCTATTTTATCTGTTTTTTCAAAATACCAGCTTCTAGTCTTATTTATTAATTCAATAGTTCTTTTACTTTCAATTTTACTAATTTCTCCCTTAATTTTTAGTATTTCTAATTTAGTTTTCATCTGAGGGTTTTTTATTTGTTCGCTTTCTAATTTTTTGAGTTGCATGCCCAATTCATTAATCTCTGCCCTCCTTAATTTGTTAATATATGCACTCAAGGATATAAATTTCCCCCTGAGTACTGCCTTGGCTGTATCCCACAAAGTTTGGTAGGATGTCTCATCATTGTCATTCTCTTCAATGAAATTGTTGATTGTTTCTATGATTTCTTCTTTGACAGTTTGGTTTTGGAGAATCATATTGTTTAATTTCCAATTGGTTTTTGACTCACCTGTCCAGGTGCCCTTACTGATTATTATTTTTATCGCATTATGATCTGAGAAGGTTACATTTATTATATCTGCTCTTTTGCATTTGTTTGCCATGATTCTATGCCCTATTACATGGTCAATCTTTGTAAATGTACCATGTGCAGCTGAAAAGAAGGTGTATTCCTTTTTGTCCCTATTTATTTTTCTCCACATATCAATTAAATCTAATTTTTCTAGGACTTCATTCATCTCTCTTACCTCTTTCTTATTTATTTTTTGGTTTGATTTATCTAGATCTGAAAGAGGAATATTTAGATCTCCCACTATTATGGTTTTACTATCTATTTCCTTCTTGAGCTCTGTCAATTTCTCCTTTATGAATTTGGATGCTATACCACTTGGTGCATATATATTGAGCAGTGTTATTTCCTCATTGTTTATACTGCCTTTAATCAGGATGTAATGACCTTCCCTGTCTTTTTTAATCATATCTATTTTTACTTTGGCTTTGTCAGAGATCATGATAGCCACTCCTGCCTTCTTTTTCTCATTTGATGCCCAAAAGATTTTGCTCATACCCTTAACCTTGAACTTGTGTGTGTCTACCCGCCTCATATGTGTTTCTTGTAGACAACCTATGGTAGGATTTTGGTTTCTGATCCACTCAGCTATTTGCTTCCGTTTTATGAGTGAGTTCATCCCGTTCACATTCAGAGTTACAATTGTTAGTTGTGTATTCACTGACATTTTTGTATCCTCCCCTAGACCCACTCCTTCTTATTACACTATTTTACACCAGTGGTTTGCTTTGAGCCAGTATCCCTTATCCCCTCCCTTGATTGACTTCCCTTTCTTCCCCCTCCCTTGTTGTTCCCCTCTTTTTGTTTTTTTTAAAGACCAAATGAATTCCCTCCCCCTTCTTCTCCCCTCCCTTTTTTGGTCTCCCCACTCCCCTGCTCCCTTTGGTTTATCCCTTCTGACTTTCTCAGTAGGGTTAGAGTTTTTTATCCAGATGGATAATAAGGCTACTCTTCTTTCTCCGGGTTGATTACACTGAGAGTAAGGTTTGATTATGCTCTCTTCCTCTCCTTCTTATGATATTGTTCATCCCCTCCCCTTCCCACGCCCTCTTTGTGTGTAATAGAATATCTTATTTTTCTTATTTACTCGGATTTTTCTTGGTGTCCCCTACTATTCCTCCCCTCTTTCCCACCCCCCATGTCTTCTTAGACCATTTAGTATCCTGTCCTCTCCCTATGAATTATTCTTCTGATTGCTATAATAGTGAATATTATAATAGTGTATAGAGTTCACTACAGAGAATTATACATAGCATTTCTCCACCTAGTAATACAGATAATTAGATTTTATTTATGCCCTTAAAGAGTCAAGCTTAAAAGACTATGAGTTTTCTTTCTTTTCCCTCTGTTTCTTATTTACCTTTTCATCTTTCTCTTGATATTTGTGGTTGAGTGTCAGACTTTCCATTTAGTCCCGGTCTCTTTTGTGCAAAACCTTGGAATTCTTCAATTTTGTTGAATGCCCATACTTTCCCCTGAAAGTATATGGTTAGTTTCGCTGGGTAGTTGATTCGTGGCTGAAGGCCCAGCTCTCTTGCCTTTCTGAATATTGTATTCCAAGCCTTTTGGTCTTTTAGTGTGGAGGCTGCCAGATCCTGTGTGATACTTATTGGTGCTCCTTGATATTTGAATTGTCTCTTTCTGGCTTCTTGTAAGATTTTTTCTTTAACTTGAAAGCTCTTCAATTTCGCTATTATATTTCTGGGTGTTGACTTTTCTGGGTCCAGTGTAGAGGGTGTTCTATGGATCCTTTCAATGTCTATATTGCCCTCTTGTTGTAGAACTTCAGGGCAATTTTGCTGAATAATTTCTTTAAGTATGGAGTCCAAGTTTCTATTAATTTCTGCCTTTTCTAGAATACCAATGATTCTCAAGTTGTCTTTTCTAGACCGATTTTCTTGGTCTGTCACTCTCTCATTGAGATATTTCATGTTTCCTTCTATTTTATCAGTCTTTTGACTTTGTTTTATTTGTTCTTGTTGTCTTGAGAGATCATTGGTTTCTAAATGTTCGATTCTAGCCTTTAAGGACTGGTTTTCGGCTTTAATGTTTTGGTTTTGGGCTTTAATGTTTTGGTTTTCGGCTCTAATGTTTTGGTTTTCGGCTTTAATGTTTTGGTTTTCGGCTATAATTTTTTGGTTTTCCTTTTCAATATGGTCATTTTTGGTCTTCAGTTGTCTTGTCTCACTTTCCAATTGTGAAATTCTGCCTTTTAAACTGTTATTTTCTTGCCAGATTTCTTCCATCTTCCTCAGCATTTCATTTTTAAACTCTTCCATAGCTTGTGACCAGCTTTCATCTTTTTGGGGAGGTGTGGATTTTTGTTTTCCCTCCTCTGTTGTCTGGATTTTCTCTGTGTAGAAGTTGTCTAGTGTTCCAGAGTTTCTCTTGATGGTCTTTTTCTTCTGGACTTCCTTATTGCTGGCCATTGTTAGCCCCGCCCCTTTTCAGCTTTGTCTTTGCACTCAGGGTCTGCCTGAGCCTTACAAGCTCCGGGCTCCGGTCTCCTTGTCCTCCGGGTCAGGCCTCCTGGTAGTTCCCGGTCTGCCCCTCTGCCCGAGGTTCCTTCAGCAGTCTTTGGGGCTGCTTCCACAGCCGAGCTCTGGTCTGCACTGGGTCCTCACTGGAGGTCCAAGCCTGGGCTGGAGATCTTTATTCAAGCCTAGGGCACTGCCTTTGCCTGGGCTGATGCTCTTAGGGCACTGCCTTCACCCCCCCAGAAGGTAGTGAAAGTCTGTGGGCTGGAGATCTTTATTCGCACCTGAGGCGATGCCTTCAGTGCTTGGGAAAGGCTGTGTTTTAGAGGCCTTCGTCCTGGCCGGAGGCAGTGCCTTCACCCACGTGGATGCTCAGGGAAAGTCCTTGCCCGCCCCCAGCCACCTGGGGTCCCTCATCTTGCAGCACACAGGTACAGACTCCGGGGCTGCCAGTGATTATCTGGTTGCCTCAGTCCTGTTTTCCCACTTGTACATTGGCGTTCTGCGAGGTGTGGGGGGTGGGGGAGTGGGGGAGGGGCTTCTTCCTCTCGCGTTTTAGTGAGAGCTGTTTCACCCCTTTATAGCATGGAAATGCCCCGATTCTGCATACCTTCAATGCTGCGCCCTGTTGTGGGGTTCCTTTGTTCTTCTGGACTCGTTTTTATTTCCCCTTGAGGAGTCCTGTGTGCTTCAGTCAGGAGAGATCGAGCAGCTGCTCCTTACTCTGCCGCCATCTTAACCGGAAGTCTCCACTTACATTTACTTTTAAGATTAAGGTATTTAGTCTCCATTTAAGTTTGTCTTTAGTTCAAATTTTCCTTATTGATTACATTTTTATTGCAATTAGGTCCATAACTGATATATCTGTGCACTTAATTAGGATTTATTTATACCATAAGATGGAGATTTTTTTAAGTTACTGTGCTTTGCTGTGAGTAAGAAATACCCTACCCCATTTTATGATTATTTTTATTAGTCTAGACTTAATCAAACTTGTGATTCTAGTATAGTTAATCAATGTTAACATAAGTTAATATTATTATATCCCATAAGATTTTAGTAGTATTTTATTCAGTGAATATGGCCTTAAACTTGTAAACTTTTTCTCCGAGCATTAATCACATGATTGATTTTTTCTTTTTAGCATTAATCACATGACTGATGTCTAATGATTTCCTAATGGAGGGTAGCCTTGAATTTAGTATCAAGTCACCCCACCCTTGTATCTTGGACATCACTTCTATTTTTTATATATTATTCTTGCTGACTAGTAAGAATCCTTGCTGCTCAAGCATAGGCATGCTTGCTCTTGAGTGTATAAGTTGTGACAAGCCTTCTGGGCATAAAAGAGACCATCTCCTAAAGCTCTGGGTCTTTGGTCTTGACCAGAATCCAGCTTTATTGTGAGACTTGCCCTGTCTCAATAAATCTATTTCTTTTTGGCTTGGAGATTGTTTCTTTTATTGGTGTTTCTGGTGATCAATAATTTTCACCACATTGCTAAAAAAAATAGGTGTTCTCTTTGAAATTCCCATTCATTAATCACCAAAAGTCTATTATGTCTTTTTTTCTAAAATTCTGCTCCGATTTCTACCTTTCTGGTTTTTCAAAAATTGTTGTTCAGTTTGTCTAAAGACTCATTGAATTTTCCCATAAATATTTGCTTTTTATTTAGATGTTCCTATAATTCATTTAACTTTTCCTTTAAGTACTTTGTTATGTCACTTAGTGTAGATACATATATTCTATAATGATGTTTAATCATCTATAGTATCTTTAAACATAAAATAGGTTTTCTACTTATCTCCATGAACTTTTAATTGTTTTCTTGCCTGAGAGTAGGATTACTGCTTCTGTTTTTGTGAATTCTTGGGAGGAATAATAAATTCTCCTGGGTCTCACTTTATGTATATTTATTTATTAGGTATATATTTTTTCAAATACAAAATCATTGGATCTTGCTTCCAAATCCATCTTCCATGGTTTTAGTGTATGGGTAAATTTTTCATATTCAGTTATGATTGTTAAATTTGTTTTCCTTTCATCAAATACTGTTAAAATGTTTCTTTTGTCCATCCCTCGTCCCATGAAGTTCTTTCATCCCAGACTCTCCCCTCTTATCAATGCCTTCTGCTGCTCTAGTCCAGTCCCCAACTTACTGTAAATCTACTAATTTCACTTTCCTTGCCCAGCCCAAATAAAGACACATTTTTGAGATTCAGACTTCCCACACTCTTCACTAAGCTGGAAAGATCTTTTCTTCTCATACTCCAACTATGATAAATAGTTCAGCCCCATCTTTTCTTGGAACATTTTCTTCCTAAAAACAAACATACCCTTCCCTCATATTTAAAGTTATAACTTCTCTGTGTTCCTTCTTTATAGTCAGATTTGAATAGATGGCAGTCTCTTATCCCAACTTCCTAGAGGGAGTTATTTGATTATCAGACTCTTTAGGTTCTTCAAATGTGTTTGCCTTAAGTTTCTTTTGTCTATTGCATTTCCCTTTGAAGTCTCTGATCAGCTTTTTTTTTTTCCCTCAACAGGAATTCTAGTAAATAATCTTTGTTAAAAGTTCTTTTTGCTTCCTTCAAGATTGAGATCAGTTTTATAAACTAGGTAAATTTTTGGCCGTAAATAACTTTCCTTTGTTTCTTTATTATTTCTATAGTCCTTTCTTTCCTGTAGTTAGTGAATAGTCCTATATGGTTCTTATTGGGAGTCTACGGTACATGATTTCTTAACCACTTGAGATCTTTTTTTAAAATTTGATTATGGCCATCTCATTTCTGGGGGATATTATTACTGTTCTCTATAACTGCCACCTGAAAGATCCAGCAACCTATACTTTGTACCCTGATTCTAATACTTTAACAAAATTTTACATAAACATTTCTTAAAATAATATATTCAGATTTTCCTATCTTATGCTCTTCTAGAAGCATAGTAATTCTTAGTTTTCCTCTCTTTATCCTATTTACCAGATCTGTTGTTTTTTGATAGTAGATTACTAGTCAAGTAGGTGGCTCAATGGGTAGAAACCCAGGCTTGGAGTCTAGAAGAACCGAGTTCCAATATGACCTTATGGCAATTACTAGCTAAGTAAACCTGCTGAGGAAGTCACTTAACTGCTGTGTACCACAATTTCTTCAGCTGTAAAGAAATTATGAAGACCAAATGAAAAAATAGTTGTAGAATATTAAGCATAGTACCTGGTACGTAATAGGTACTTTATAAATGCCTATTTTGGGGGACCTAGATAACCCAATGGACAGAGCACCAGAACTGGAGTTGGAAGTACCTGTATTTAAATCAGACTTAAGAAACTAATTAGCTGTGTGACCCTGGGCAAGTCACTTAACCCCAACTGCCTAGCCCTTACTGTTCTGCCTTAGAATCACTACTTATCATCTAAGACAGAAGGTAAGGTTTTTTTTTTGTTTGTTTGTTTTTAATGCCTGTTTCCTTCATATCTTCTGGTTGTTTTTGTTTTGACTTTTAATATTCTTGTAACAATACTATTTTTAGTTCTTGCTCCATTTCCCCCCCTTGATATACACTGCTTTCCCAGCCTATGTTTTAGGCCATTTATTAAATTTCTCTCTTCCTTTGGCTCTTTTAGTAAGCTTTCCATTTTCATAATCTTTGTGGCTATTCTGTATTTTCTGAGATTATCACAGAATTGTTTTCTTTTGAAATATGTTTTGGAATTTTCTTATCCAATAGTATATCTTCCTCATATTAGGAGTTTTCCTATGATTGGTCATTTCTTTAGTATCTATTTTCCTGCCCTTATTATGAGTCTGAACTCTGGAATATCCTTCCCATTAAAGGGAGGCTCAAGTTGAATAATTATTGAGGGGACTGTCTGGTAAAACTGCTACTGAAGATCCTTGGTGATTATTTGATCCATTTATAGTTCATTTCAAACTTTCTTTGATTCAGTAGATGTTTTAGCCATGACAAAAATGAGCTTGTTTTATTGCCAGGGTATAATATTCTGCTAAACCTTAACATTAAGAAGAAATATGAATATGATTGAAGAATAGAGTGAAACATTGAAAAGAAATAAAGCGGAAGTATTGTAGCCTTTCCATAATCATGATTTTCACAAATCTTAACTCCCCTAAAGAAGTTTTTATCTTGCAAAAACCCTTATGTCATCCTGGGCTTTCTTCCTGCAAAATACATGTTTCTTTACAAAATAAAACAATAGGCAATATGGCATAGTGGGAAAAGAATTGACTTGAGAATCACTGGACCTGAGTTAAAATTCTAGCTCTGTTGCTTTGGGCCTATGGGGAAATCACTGTGCTTCTCTGAACTTCAGAACCCTCTGTATGTGTATATGTATGATCCTGGGGTATTTCCAGATGATTCCTTGTAGACTAACCAATTCATTCTAAGTAAAACTGTGCTCCACTACTTCAATAATTTTACCTTTGTGAGTGCCCCTTATTCTGATATAAAGTACACTTTTTACCATGCGTTTGTGCTACTGTGGCTGAGAAAATAATCACCTATTGACCAGTTCTTTTTCTACTCATGAAAAGCCTTTCTAAATGTGGGGTTGTTCTGAGATAGTGGACCATACATTGCTCTGTGTCCATATATGATGTCTTGGTAGAAACTTTCAGCCTGAATTATACTCCCTTACCTGCACATAGTGATGGAAATGAGAAATTATAAACTAGTTAAGTCACTCAAAGCATGAATTGCTTACCAGTGAGGCTTTATCAATAATTCTAGATTGTTTTTGGTTTTTCTTTGAACTGATTGTGTTCTAGATTTCAGTGGCTTAGCTGCATCTCCTGCAGAAGAATTTCTTGGAAATTGATATGTTTCGAGTAGGATTTTTAGATCTTCTGAAGCATCTATTCCAAAATTTGAATAAGATATATGTACTAGAGCTATCCTAGGGAGTAACCCTCACCTTCATTAAGATTTTTTTTCTTAAAATAATCCTTAAATTGACATTTCTGAAAGTTTGGTCAATATTGATAGCTACCTTATTTACATTGTCAACGTCCCAATTGAGCAAGAAAATACCTTGACTCCATTGTGTTTTTGTTATCTTCAAAGATTTATGTTTTTTTCTTTACATTTAAAAGTAATAATAATTCCTTAGATTTATATGGCATTTTATAATTTTATACCCATTATTTAAATTTATAGTCACTCAGAGGTAGAATATATTAATATGCCTAATTGTCAGATGGAGCTCAAAAAAGGATACATATATTTTCCAAGGTTGCACATCTAAAGAGTAATAGAGTTTAGGGGAGAAATCAGTTATTTTTATTCATAAGCAAGTGCTTTTTCCATTTCCAACAGTCAGCAGCATTCCAGAAAGCTTCCTTAATATGGATTATAATAAAAAAGTTTGAAATTTACAATGGGCTATTCTATACATTAGTAAAGAAGGTGGTACAAATATATATATATATATGCATAGACATATGCATATATATTAAGATCTTATTATAGGTCTAATTTTAGAACTCGGTAAGAAACTATTCAGAGAATTAAAGAAGCAAAGTCACTAAAGAACTCCCTACCTCAAAAGAAATTGAAAAGTAATACTCTTTTGGAGAAAAAATGTATGCTTACAAAGGCACATTTTTAACCATTCCTATTAGGTAACTCTTCTAATTAGATGTAGAAATTAAGTGTGAAAAAGAACAGGTAGGTGATGCTATATTAGGTAGTTTGTGTGTGTGTGTATTGGGGAGGAAAGGAATTAAGTGCATTTTTGAAATTTGAAATATAGGTTCCCACATCCTCTGCAGTAGTTTGTGATTTCTTTTAAACATGCAATTTACTTAGTAGCCTTCCAGGAACATTTAACTGATTCTTCAATGAATCTGTGATCTCATAGATTTGAATACTTCCCACCAGTGGATATAGATCACAGCCTATTAATAAAATTCAAATCCATGTCTTTCCCTAAATAATTGTATTTCTATACATTGTCCAGTTAGCATATTTCCTTTAGCTCTCTTGATGTCAGGTGGGTAACAATGGAGCACAGAGACTGTTATATACTACCTTTGCTACATGACAATCCCACCTACTTGTAATATATCTTAATTCAATATGCTTCTAGAGAAACAAGGTACATATTAGAATGTTGAAGATGGAAATATGACATGAAAGACAGTCCTTGTCTTTGAAGAGCACATATCCTACTGATAACATCTATTTGTCTTTATCTCACACCTGATGCACATTTTTTGGACAATTTTTCACAGATTTTAGGATTCCATTATGGGTATTTATTTAGCATTACCAGAAGCACATAATTTTTTTTAAAGTAGGCCTTTATTTCCAGGAGAAGATGGAGGTCTTTAATAATATTGTGGAAAAATTAGAAAAGAGTCATATCGTATACTTTTCCCAGTTCTCAGTAAAAGATGAATTCTTAACTAAACAAGGTTTTGAGGCAATTACAAAAGGCAAAATAAAGACCAAAAGCCATTCCCCCAAATAGAAGAGGTTAAAAGATATGAGCAAACAGCTATCAAAAGAATTATACACTGTTAACCATATGGAAAAAAATGTGCTATGCTCTCAATAATAAGAGAAATGAAAACCACTATGACAGATTTTGCTTCAGTCTCAAAAAATTGTCAAAAATGACCTCCTGAAAATGGGAATGGTCACTTTGGAAGGGTTGTAGAAAGGTAGTTATAATCTATTGTTGGTAGAGGTATGATTTGGAACAAACATTCTTAAAAGCAATTTTGAATTATGGGAATAAAGTAATATGTCCATAGCCTTTGACCCAGAGATTACACTGCTAGGCATACATCCCAAAAAGTCATTGAAAAAAGAAAGGCTGCATACATATCAAATTAAAGCAACATTTTTTGCAATAGCAAAAAATTAGAAACAAAGATGCTTACCATTTGGAAAATGACTACAATTCTGCTCTGTGAAGGTAACTGACTATTACTATGTTGTAAGAAATATCAAACAATGATTAAAGTGAAGAATGGAAAGACTTAAATAATGTAAAGTAAGCAGATCCAGGAAAACTATATATAATGAACAAGTATTACCCCTAAGGAGAGATGAGAATATACTCATTCTTTTGCTAGGATCAAGGTCCACAGATCCAGAACATTACAAATAGTGTCAGATTTTTCCAATGTGTTGATTCATTTTATTGACCTTTTTTCTTTGTATTTTTTTAAAAAAAAACTTTTTTAAGGAATAGATTTCTGGGAGGGGGAGGAGGAAGGATGCACTAAGGTGTTGTAGAAGTGATATCAGTAAAAGAACTATTTTTAAACTCTTACTTTCTGTCTTAGAACCAATTGGTTCTAAGGCAGAAGAGTAATAAGGACTAGGCAATGAATTTTATTTAGGAGTATTTGTATTAATACAGGGTTGATATAATTAATGTGTTATCTATAAGAATCATCTGGGAGACCTCACCATTTATAAGGAATCTCTCTTCCATTTGGAGCCTGCCGGACATCTTCCATTACAGGGATAAATACTTGCCTCAGAGAGACAGTATAGTACTGTTAGTCGATAGCTTGCTGAAGATGGTCTCAGGGAGACTTGGCTTCAAATCCTGCCTCTGCCACTTACTATTGCCATTTTCTATCAGTTTGACCATGGATAAATCACTTAACTTCTAGCCTCTAGAAGTTTCCTTCTATGTAAAATGAGAAGGTTGGCCTGGTTGACTGTTGTCCCTTCCCTTCCAGTTCTAAATCTATAATCTTATCACCTTTGATATTGCCTCTTATAGTTTTTGAACTTTCTCAGGAAATAGTGATAGTCTTTTCTTTCTTTTCCAATTGTTTTTTTTATCTTTTTGATAATATCTCTTCTTCCCTGGCCCTTATTATTTCTTTCTGAATGAAACTCAACCAACTCTTCTTTTTCAAGAGTTTTTGCATTTGACTCCTGTTCATCACTTATTATCCTTTCTAATTTTCTTATCTTTTAATGTATTTTCTCTTAATCTGTTTCAATATATTTTTCAACAAAAACATTTAGACAATTATATGTTTTAATTTCATGTGTCCAAAGGCCCCTAAAACCTCTTATTAATTGTAATGTGGACTGATGAGGATATTCATCTCATGTAATCCCTATATGGATTTTTATATCACTGGTTCTGTGATAAAGAGGAGCCTTATTGATTTTCTCTAAAGCTGGAATGGGGAGCATTCAAGATTTACAAAGATATAAAGTGAGTGCCCGGGTCTGGGTCTTCTTGGCTGGTGTTCAAAAAAAAGGAAGACAAGCTTCAGTGGGTCATTTGGTAGAGAAGAGTCCTCAAGCCCTCTTATATATATGTGGCATGAAGCTGAGAACACATGGCTCTACAGTGGCTTCTGTCTCTTTTGTATGCTCTCTTTCTGCTTTCAGGTGAAGAAGCATTAGAGAAATCTATAACTGAGCTTCAACAGGTCAGGAGAATAAAGCACCAGAAATCTGAGAACTAGCATCCATGCTGGGATTTGGCAAAAACAAGATGATGAAGAATAAAGTCCCAAGCAATCTTCTTAACAGTAGCAGAGGAAATGGACTTGTCTGGCCATTGGCCAAGGTGCGTTTGGAACTTAACTTGGTAGGGTGAAGTCTATGTAGAAACTTAAATTTGATCTAGCTGTCTCCGGTGGCTAAGGTAGTATAAAGGATAATGTTCTCCTAGGTGATAGGAGAAAGGAAATATTTGTACTTCTGTTCCTTCTATATCTTTGTACTAAGAATCTTTTTAATAAGGACTAATTGACATTAATTGGTTAAATGGAACTGAGATGTATCCTGATGGTTAATATGGGAATGAGGGCTTGAGTCAAGAACATTAGAGAAAGCCATCCTCCTACCTGCTGAAGATCCTAAAAGGGAAATGAAGCCAACCTTCAAGTTTGAGATCCATAATTCTTTCAAATATAGAAGCTGACCTGAGATTTATAGGTCATTGTAGTCATTCCATCTAGTTATCCTGTAACACTCTCCATTCAAACCCACTTTTAAAATTTCATTCTGTGACAATCTCTCTCACTTGTAATAATTAAATCTTTACCAAGATTTATCACCACACTTATTCATCACACTTTATCTCCACATGAAATTTCTAGGTCTCTAATAACCATTTTCTCTTTATTTTTGCTCTATAAGTGTTACATAATATAAATATATTCTGTTATGCTCATTTGTTGATAATGTTTCTGACAGTTTAAAAATGATTAACTCACTTTATATCATAATTCAAGCAAGGAAATACAGTGAAAGTTTAACAACTCTTTGTCCATGATGGTACTATGGGCCAGTATTGCCATTAATCAGCAGATAAAATGGGATGAATAGCAGAATTAAGTGCCCTTAGGGGAAAAGATCATAAAACATTAATTACAATTATTGTATAATTTTAAGCTTCCAACAACCTTGGGAGGTACATGATATTATTATCAAAATTTTGAAGAGGAGGAAACTGAGGCAAAAGAGGGACTTGCTCAGGGTCACACTGCTAATAAGTTTCTGAGGTCAGTTTTGAACTTGGTGCTTTCTAACTTCTGGATATTGTGCTAGCAACTTCCTCTTCATGACAATGATTAATCTTAGTTCCAAAGAACAAAGTATGAAATAACCCCACTCCTCCATGCTCTGGTCAGGACACTATGGGTGCAAAATATTGAAGTTTTCAGGTTTGTTTACTTTGTTGAGTGTTTTTGCTTAATGGTCTTTCTTTGAAAGCTTAATTGGAGAGGTGTTTTTGAATATAGCAAGATATAGTTGTGATATTGATAGATATGAAAAAAGGCATCCTTTTTCATGCAAAACACTTCCATATTAGCTACTTTACAACAACAATAAAAAGCAAGAAACATGAAATGGAAAAGGTATGTGTCAATCTGTACTCAGAATTGATGGGGTCTCTCTCTGGAGGTAGATAGCGCCTTTCATCATAAGTCCTTCGGAATTGTCTTGGATCATTGCATTGATCAAAGTAGTCAAGTCTTTATATTTGTTATCATTATAATATTACTGTTACTATGTACAATTTTCTGGTTCTGCTTGTTTCATTTTGCATAAATTCACATGTCTTGCCAAGTTTTTCAGAAACCATCCCCCATGCCATTTCTTATACACAATAGTATTCCATCACAAACATATACCACGACTTGTTTCACCATTCCTCAATTGATGGGCATCTCCCCAATTTCCATTTCTTTACTTCCACAAAAAGAGCTGCTCTAAATATTTTTATACATATAGGTCCTTTGCCCTTTTCTTTCATCTCTTTGGGATATAGACTCACTAGTGTTATTGCTGGGTTAAAGAGTATGCACAGTTTTATAGCTCTTTGGGCAGAGTTCCAAATTGTTCTTGAGAATGTTGAGCAAGTTCACAGCTCCACCAAAAGTGTAATAATGTATGCATTTTTCTACATCCCCTCCAACATTTAACATTTTCCTTTTTAATCCCAATCTGATAGATCTGAGATGGAACGTCAGAGTTGTTTTCATTTATATTTTTGAAGATGGCACAGTGGACAGAGCACTAGACCTGGATTCAGGAAGACCCAAGTTCAAATCCAGCCTCAAATTTTTACTAACCTTGTTATTCTTGGCAAATTACTTAGCATTGTTTGCTTCGGTTTCATCTTCTGTAATGTGAGTTGGAGAAGGAAATGGCAAACCACTCCAGTATCTTTGCCAAGAGAACCCCAAATGAAAAACATCACCAATTCAATAATGATGTCATTATTATATGACTTTTGTTAGACTTGATTTCTTCTTCTGAGGTTATTCATATCCTTTGACTATTAATTGGGAAATGGCTCTTATTTTTATGAATTTTACTCAGTTCCCTATATAATTGAGAAGATGCCTTTATCAAAGAAAATTGCTGGAAAATTCTCCCCATTCTCATTTCCTGCCTTCTAATTTTAGCTGAATTGGGGGTTTTTTTTGTCCAAAAATTTTAAAATTTCACATTATCAAAATTGTCCATTTCATTTCCAATGATCCTCTCTATCTCTTGTTTACTCACAAACTCTTCCCTTCTATATATCCAACAGGTAAAATTGTTTTATGCTATCCTAATTTGCTTCTGATATCATCCTTCATATCAAAATCATGTACCCATTTTGAGCTCATCTGAGTGTATGATCTGAGATGCTGATCTATACTCCTCAACATGGTAGTTGCTAAATATGATTTTCCTGGTTTATTTCTGGATGCTTGAAATATTTTCTTTTTGACCTAGGAACTCAGGAATTTGGTTATAATTTTCCTGGAAGTTTATATTTGGGTATCTCTTTAAGGAGATGATCTTGGCATATTTTTTAATTTATATTTTATTCTCTGTTTTTAGGATATTGAGGCATTTTCCTCTTTAATTTCTTGAAATATGATATTTAGGCTCTTTTTTCTATCATCTAGGTAGTCAAATAATTCTTAAATTATCTCTCTTTTCTCTATTTTCCAGGTCAGTTAGTTTTTTTTTTCCAATGAGGTACTTCACATTTTCTTCTATTTCATTCTTTTGATTTTGTTTCATGGTTTCTGGAAGTCACCTAAAGTCATGAGCTTACACTTGCTCAATTCTAATTTTTAAGTATTTGTATCTCTTTTTTCCATTTATCTAATTTTGCTTTTAAAGAGAGTATTTTCTCCAATGAAATTTTATATCTCTTTTTCCATCTGGCCAACTCTTTTTTTAAGTACTATTTTCTTCAGTTTTATTTTGTCTCTCTTTTGCCAAGTTATTGTCTTTTCATAATTTTCTTGCATCACTCTCATTTCTTTCCCCAGTTTTTCCTCTATCACTCTTATTTGACTTTTAATTTCTTTATATCTTCCAGGAATTCTTTTTGGGATTGGGTCTAATTCACATTCTTCTTTTTGGTGGGATGGGATGGCTCTACTTGTAGTTGTTTTGGCATTGGTATCTTCTTCTGGATTTGTGTCTTGATCATGTCTGACACCTTAGTAGATTTTTATTAGGTTCTTTTTTTGTTGTTTTTTGCTCATTACCATATTTCTTGACTTTGAACATTATGTTAAAGTTGGGCTCTCTTCCCAATGTGTGGCTGGGTAAAGGTATTTCCCCAAGCTTCAGGCTTCTTTGTGCTATTGTTTTCAGACTAGTTCTGGCATTTTGAAAATTTTCAGTGCTTCCAAGGTGGTGTGATCCGAGAGGAGATGTGATCAGCCCTCCCTTGTGACTAGAAGCAATACTGCTCCTCTGAGATTGGTACAGTAAGCACTAGTCTCCACCCTGGAATTGTGTCCTTGAAATGTGTATAGGCAATGGAACAGCTAAACAACACCCTGTCCTGTACTCAGTGCTAGCCCGGAGATTTCTTGTAATCTCTTTGTGATCAGTTTCCTGATCTCCTTATCATATCTGGTTTGAAAGTTCCCAAAGCTTCTGCTGCTGCCCCCTCCTCTATGGTCCACAGCTGGTGTTTCATCCATGGGGATTCCAAGCCCATTCCTACCTTGGTGTCACAGACCTTTCCTTCTGATCTCCTAACTTGTCTTTGTCTAGGAAAATGTTTCTTTTTATCTTTTCTTGGCTATGCCACTCTAGAATTTGATTTGACATGTTATTTTAAAGTTGTGGAGGAGAATGTTGAGAGAGCCTCCAGCGCTTCCTCTCTTCTGCCATCTTGGCTCTGCTTCTAAACTTCAATTTTTTAAAAGAAATGTTTAGAAGGAGGAGGAAAGTTAATGAAAATGCTTTTGGATCCCATTTAGTATTAAGTCAGTTTACCAGTGATTAAAACTTAAATTATTTTTTATGGTTTTCCTCTGTTTTCCCTGGGGTTTTTTTTATTTCTATTTTGTCTAGGCCTGTGATTTTATGGGTGTAAGAAGCACCCAATAACCCTTTGCTAAAGAAAAACAGTAAGAGTTCTGTAACTTGCAGCTTTAGAGAGTTTTCTATGGACACTGAGAAGTTAAATGACTTTTACTGGTTTACATAGTCAATGGGTCAAAGGTAAGATCTTAATCCAGATGATTCTAGCTCTGGAGTTTTCTCTTTTTCTATCATTTTATACTATTTATATCTTTGTTAAATGTGTGGAAACTGAGGTCACAAAGAATAAGTTTATAAATGTTTTCATTCCTGAATCTCTGGAATTTTGTCATGCATTCAGTTTTATTATAATTAAATTACAAACTCCAGGTTTTTAGTTTCTATAGAGTTTATTAATTATCATTTGAAGTAAAGAAAACAGGTAGAGGTTTAAAGCCTATTTTCTAATCTAAATTCTGTAACCACATGACTTCACCCGCATGACTCTCAGCCAGCCTCCCACACCACCGTCTAGGGAATCGAGAGTCTACATGCCCCCAAACCCCCTTTCTTTATCCTCTTGCATGCATCACCCATGTGTTCACATAAGGTCCAGGCACACACTGCAGGCCAGCAAATGGGATGTAGGAAATAAGTCCATAACCCCAGAGGGGGAGGGGATTCCCTTTACACAGTTTGTATGCAAAAATAAAATCTCTCAGTTGCCACAATTTTTGTTTTAAAATTTTACCTTTCCCTGCACTCATCTTTTCTGTTCCAGCCTACTTCTGTCATCACTAAGTCTTTACAGTTTGGACTTCTACTAACGTTCATGACTGTGCTAGTTCATGTATTCTAATGACAAAGGCACATTTTAAAAGTGTCAGCATCATATTATTATATTGAGAATAATGAATGCCTCCCTCTTGAATCAGAAATTCATTTTATTTTGTTAACAGACTCTTCCCTTTCAGGTAGAGTAATCTGAAGCCATGGAGAGAGTCATAGATTCACAGGAAAAACATATATTGGAAGCTGCTTATAGTAAATGTCATTGAAAGCAGTATTATTTGTTTTATAGAGAAAGGAATGACAACCTAGAATCTAGATGGTCCCTTGTTCATTGACTTGAAACCACCTGGTTCCATAATAATTCATATCAATCAAAACTATGAATTACAGCCTTTATTTAAGTGAAGGTTTTAATTTTAAAATTGATAGCTTTACTGGTGATTTGCTTATCCCTCTCCAGGCTGCTATAGGAGAATTGTGCTGCTGTAGAAAGCCAGAGGAAATCTCACAACTGTACTATCTGGTACTATCTGCAAATTTATGTTTTCCATCCTGATCTAAGCCTTTACAGTATCAAGGCATTGTTTTTATTCCTCCCTAATTGATTTCCTTTCTTAATCTCCATTGAAGTGATTTCAAAACTTTTCTTTTCTCTCAAATTTTCCACATTTCATTGTTCCCTTCAACAAGACTATAATAACTACTTGCTGTGAACTCCTTCTTCCTACCTTCTCTTCATCTAAAACCCCTTTGATGACTCTCCTTCATTTCTCAGGTCTCTGATAATAAAGTAGCCATTCTCCTTTCCAGAGCTAATTCATGTACATGTTTCCTTGATCTCATCCTCTCTCGTCTTCTCCAGGAGATTGTAATTTCCATCATTCCACTTCCATCTTCAATCTCTCCCTATTTACTAGTTATTTCTCTACTAATTTCAAACATGCCCAAGTGTTCTACATCCTGAAGAACAAAACAAAAAAACTTCCCTTACACTCTAATATTTCCTATATCTATTGCCCTGTACTTTTCCTTCTTTTTTGGCCAAATTACTAGAAAGACTTCTACTCTCAATGCTTCCACTTCCTCTTTTTGCATCTTTTGCAGTCTGGTTTCTCATTTCAATACTAAGCTGAATCTGCTCTCCTAAGGTTACTGGTGATCTCTTGATTGCTAACTGACAATCTTTTCTTAGGACTCATCCTTTTGATCTCTTGCCACTGTTGTCTACTTTGTCTATCCCCTCTGAGTTTTCATGACACAACTCTCTCAATACTTCTCTTACCTTTCTCTTCTCTCTTATATCTCCTTTATTGACTCATCATCTTTATCATGACCCAAACTATGGATGTACCCCCAAGACACTAACCTACTCTTTTCATGACTCAGCTCCTATGAGCTTATTTATTATCTCTTTGCAGATAACTTCCAGATTTATATATCCAGGTGTGGGTTCTCTTCTCATCCTTGGTTTCACCTCACCCTCAGTCTATTAGTCATGTCAAATTGAACACCCTATAGGCATCTTTAAACTCAGTGTATCTAAAAGAAAATTCATTAACTTTCTCCCAAAACTTATTTATTCCTCTAATAGACTTTCATTTTTCTACAGAAGGTAATTCTATAACATTCCCTCAGTTTCTTAGGTTCAGGCTTTGTCTTTTCCTCATCACCTAACCTTCGCTCATCTCTCTTACCACATCTAGACAATTATTTAATCTTTTCACTTCTATCTTCATTATATGTCTCATATCCAACCGTTTCTTCTCTTTACCACCTTAGCTCAGGCCCTTATTAGTTTTCATCTAGTCTATTGCATCCTCATTCATTTCCTTGCTTTATCTTTCCCCACTCCAATTTATCTTCCACCCAGTTGCCAGACTGATTTAAAGAACAGGTCAGACATATCACCCTTGCACTCCATTAAAACTCCATTGGTGCCTTATCTCCAGGATTAAAAACAAAGTTCTGTGGTATCGAAAGTTCTTCCAAAAGAACTGGCCCCTTCCTCAAAGTATTAGAAATAATAGAAGCAAGATTCCTTTGGAATTGAGCATTTTGGTCACATTCATGGAATTTTGTAAATTCAATAACATTTTGTAAAAATTTTAGAATTCCTAGACGGATTTGAGGGGGAGGAAGGGAAGATCAACTACTGTTTGGGCATGTGTTAAATACCCCAAGAGGCTTATTTCCTCTTTCATTCCCCAAAACTCATTATGAGGAATATGATATAGTTATTGTACTTGTTCTCTCTCTCTGTTTCTATTGTCTGTCTCTTCCTCTCTCTCTCTCTCTCTCACCTCTGTAAATTCAATGGTATTTCCATCGAAGATCTTGGGAGTGAAATGGAATTTATAGTTTTAGTCTCCATAAGGTTCCTATGGAGAACTGGAAGGGCTAGGGAGGAGGAGTCCCTGAAATAAGTTTTGTAGGTCTACAATTAGGTCTTTAACTAAAGTTATAAGGAATCTCTTAAATCAAGAATTTGCTTGGGGCAATGGACTTTGAATTATCACTGGACAATAGGAGCCATCAAAAGTATAGACAGTTATCTCTATTAGCAGCAATGCAATGATCCAGGACATTTCTGAGGGACTTATGAGAAAGAATGCTATCCACATCCAGAGAAAGAACTGTGGGAGTAGAAACACAGGACTGATCACATGATTCAAAGGGGATATGATTGGGGATGTTGTCTTTAAATGATCACTCTACTGCAAATAGTAATAATAGGGAAATAGGTTTTGAACAATGATACATGTAAAACCCAGTAGAATTGCTTGTTGGCTCCAGGGGGTGGGGAGGGAAAGAATATGAATCATGTTCTAAATTAATTAAATAAATGATTTTCATTAAAAAAATTTTTTTAATTAAAAAAAGCATAGACAATCAATTTGAGGATCACTTCCTGACTTTTATCGGCTGCTTGACTAGGTATAGTGACTCATAGAACCAATAATACACTAAAAACTTCAAGGCTTTCTTTGTCAAGGAGAGGCTTTCTCACAACTGCATCCTAGTAGCAGAGAACAGAATACAGTAAAAGAAGGCAGCTTGTTGACATCAGCAGAAATACCAAGCAGAGAAATAAAGCAATAGAGAATGGAGATGAATGCTGATAGCTCTGCAAAGTCAGAAATGTGAGTTGTCCTACTTACATACAAAATCTACATTATATGTGTGCCATAGTCACAAAAATTCCTGATCTTTTACTTGCTATTTAGGTGTCTTGTACATTTGGCATTTTTGTCCTCATGGATTCATTTTCTTTTTGACCATATATATTCCATGTGTGTTTGCTTTGTGTGTATATGCTTTCCCTAACTGGTAATGTGGGAACTTGTGGGAGCATATATTCCATGTATATATGGCAAGATCTCCTTTTGTTATTATTTATGAAGTTTATTGTGGGCTTAATGTGTTTCCGGTTATATGGCAAAAGTAAACACATTGTTGGAGATTTGCGAGTTATGGTGTCTGATGTTGACTCGCAGAATGAATGGAATATAGATTAACTAACTTTCTCTGGGTCCCAATATGTGGGTGGCTGTCCCAGGTGCTACAGTCATACCTTAAATACAAGATAATTGGAAGAACACTGACCATAGGAAGGATCCATATGCATTCATTGTTTGCCCAAATGTGGAAAAAGAAGCTCAATTTTTTTAAATTGGGTTTTTAAAAATACGGTTTTGAAAAACTTCTGAGTTCCAAATTCTTTTTCCTCCAGCCCCTCTCCCACCAATTGAGAAGGCAAGCAATATGATATCCATAACACATGTGAAGCCATGTAAAAAATATTTCCTTATTAGGTGTTTTTCGAAAAGAAAGGAAAAAAATAAAGTGAAAAAAAAATATGCTTCAGTCTGTACTCAGAGGTCACCAGTTCTTTAAATAGCATTTTCATCATGAATTCTTTGAAATTGTCTTGGTTCGCTGTATGGATAAGAATATCTATATCTTTTACACTTGGTTATCATTATAGTATTGCTTTTACTATGTAAAATGTTCAAGTTGTACATACTTTAAGTTGCATTATTTCATATGTTTTCCTAGTTTTTTATCTTCCCTTGCCATTTCTTATAGTAAAATAGTATTCCATTATCATTATATACTTGCTCAATTATATAACTTGCTCCATCATTCCACAATTGATGGAAATCCTTTTAATTTCCATTTTTTACCTCCACCAGAACTGCTCTAAATATTTTTGTACATAAAGAGCCTTGTTAGTGTGCTCTCTTTGGTACATAGATCCAGTAGTGTTATTTCCAGATCAAAGGGTAGACATAGTTTTATAAACTTTTGGGCATTGTTTTAAATTGTTTCAGAAAATGGTTGGCCCAGTTCAAAACTTCACCAAGAGTGTATTAATGGACCTATTTTTCCACATCCCTTCCAGCATTTGTCATTTTCCTCTTCTGTCCTGTCAGTCAATTTGATAGGTGTGTGGTAGTACTTAAACTTGCTTTAATTTGCATTTCTTTACTCAGTGATTTAGTGTATTTTTCATGTGACTTTTGATAGCTTTGATTTTTTCTTCTGAAAACTTTGTATTCATATCCTTTGATAACTTATGAATTAGGAAATGTTTCTTATTCTTTTATAGATTTGACTCCCTTCCCTGTATGTTTGAAAAATTAATCCTTTGTCAGAAAAATTTACTACAAAAATTTTCCTCAGATTTTTACAATTTTGGCTTAATTGGTTTTACTTGGTCAAAATATTTTTAATTTCATACAATCTAAGTTATCCACTTTTCTTCCCATAATCCTCTGTCTTTGGTCACAAACTTTTCCTTCATCTATAGATCTAACAGGTAAAATTTTCTATGTTCCCTTAATTTGCTTATGTTATTATCCTTTATGTCTAAATCATGTACCCATTTTGACCATATCTTGGTATGCTGTTTGAGATGTGTCTACTTTGCTGGCAGACTACTTTCTAATCTTCTTAGAAATTTTGTTAAATAGTGATTTCTTACCTCTAAAAGTTGGAGTTTGAGGATTTATTGGATTTGGAATTTATTGGAGTTTGGGTTTATAGATTACTATGACTATTTGCTTCTGCATATTGTGTACCTAATCTATTCCATTCATCAACCACACCATTTCTTAGCTAGTACCAGATTGTTTTAATAATTATGACTTTGTAATATAGCTTGAAATCTGATAATGCTAGGCTCCCTTTTTTCACTGTTTTTTTTCCTCTATTGATTCCCTTGATATTCTTGACCTTTTGTTCTTCCAGATAAATTTTGTTATTTTCTAGCTCTATAAAATCACTCTTTGGCAGTTTAATTTGTAAAGCACTGGATATGTAAATCAATTTAGGTAAAATTTTTTTATTGGCTTTGTCTAACCATGAGCAATTATTATTTCTCTTGTTTAGATATGTCTTTATTTGTATGAAAAGTTTTTTTTAAACCCTTACCTTCTGTTTTAGAATTAACAGTATCACTTCCAAGGTAGAAGAGCAGTAATGGTCAAGCATTTGGGGTTAAGTGATTTGCCTGGAGTCAAACAGCTAGGAAGTATCTTAGGACAAATCTGAACCCAGGACCTCTAATCTCCAGGTCTGGGTCCCAAACCACTGAGCCATCTAATTGCCCCTGTATGTTTTTTAATTGTTTTATATAGTTCCTGTGTGTCTTGGCAGGTAGATTCCAAATATTTATAATATTTGCATTTATTTAAATGGATTTTCTCTCTCATCTCACTGGATTTTCTTGGTAATATATAGAAATGTTGATGATTTAGTTGGATTTATTTTATAATCTATGGCTTTGCTAAAATTATTTCAACTAGTTTCCAGTTAATTTTCTAGAGTTCTCCATATATACCATTATATAATGTTCAAAGTGTGATCGTTTTGTTTCTTCATTGACTATTTTTATTTCTCCAATTTCTTTTTCTTGCCTTATTGCTATAACTAGCATTTTTAGTATAGTAATGAATAAAAATCACAATCATGTGCATCTTTCCTATACCCCTGATCTTATTGGGGAGACTTCTGGCTTATCTCTATTACAGATAATACTTGGTTTTAGATAGATACTATTTATAATTTTAACAAAAGTTCCATTTGTTCCTATACTTTCTAGTATTCTTAATGGAAATGGGTGTTATATTTTGTCAAAAGCTTTGCGTCTGTTGTAATCAAATGATTTTTGTTTTTGTTATTGATATGATCAATTATGCCTCTTAAGTTTCCTAATATTCAACCAGCCCTCCATTTCAGGTATATCTCTAGCCCATTCACAGTGTATGATCTTTGTGATTTATTACTATAATCTCTTAGTATTTTATTTAAATTTTTGATTCAATATTTAATAAGGAAACTGTTCTATAATTTTCTTTCTCTGTTTTTGCTTTCTTTGTTTTAGTTATCAACAATGTATTTGTGGCATAGAAGGAATTTAGTAGTACTCTTTTACCTAGTTTAAAAAATAATTAATATGGTATTAGAATAATTATTCTTTAAATATGTGTTAGAATTTGTTCGTAAATCCATCTGATCCAGGGAATTTTTTGTAAGGGAACTGATTGTCGGTTCAATTTATTTTTCTAAGTATGGTTATTTAAAAAGTCCATTTCCTCTATTGTTAATTTTGGCAATTTATATTTTTATAAATATTCATCCATTTCATTTAGAATGTAAGTTTTATTGAAATATGTATTATTGGACAACTGTGAAGCTTAGCTACTCTAATCAATATAATGATCTAAGACAATTCCAAGGAACTCATTATGAAAAAGGCTTTCCACCTCCAGAGAGGAATAGACTGTATAGTCTAAAGTATACTTTTTTCCACTTCCTTTTTTCCTTGCTTTCTTTTTGCAATCCAGCTAATATGAAAATATATTTTGCATAACCTCACATGTATAATTTATATCATACTGTTTGCCTTCTTAATAGATTGAAGAAGGGACTTGAAGTAGGATGAGAATTTGGAACTCAAAAATTAAAAGATTGAATGTTAAAATATGAAAAATAAATTTTTTTTAAGGAAAGAATATTTGATTAGCCAAGGAAATGGTCTCTATTTAGAGGGGTTTGAGGAAGGTCAACTCACTAATTCATTGCTGATGGAGATGTGAATTACAATTTTGAATTATACAAAGAAAGTGACTATATTGTACATATGCCCTTTGATCTAGAGTTTTCAGTGCCAGGCATATACCCTAAGGAGATAATTAACAAAAATGAAAGGGCTAATATATGTAAAAATATTTACCAAGGCACTTTTTGCAGTTGAAAAGACCTGGAAATAAAGTAGAGTCCATCAGTTGTGGACATAAATATGATGGAATTTCTTATTGTCCTATAAAAAATGATGAATATGATGAATACAGGGAAGTATGTGGAAAAATGTATATAATCTGAAGCAAAGTCAAATAAGCAGAATCAGGAAAACAACACACAATAAGTTACAATAATGTGAGCAGAAGGAATGGTAATTAAACAATTGAAACAATGCCATGAAGTTAAACTGATTACATTTGACCCCAAAGATGAGGTATGAGAAAGAACCCTTCTTTGCAAACTTTGGGAGGCTGTAGATGTGATACTACACATATAGTCAGACTTTTTTTTTAGATATGATGAAAAGTTTTGCTGACCTGGTTCTGTATGAGAGGAGATGAAAGAAGGAAATACTGGGAAAAGTAGGTCATGAAAAAGCAAACTATATTATTAATTTCTTTTTTTTCAAAAAGGAAATTATGAACCTCAAGCCAACAAAAGCTCCTTATAAAAGGAAATACAAAATCTCAAGTAGGAAAATGGATCCCTAAAAATTAGAATTGGACAAATGGAAGCTAATAGTTCCATAAAAAAGATAATAGTAAACAATAAAAACAAATTCAAAAATATGAAAAAATACAAGAATATCTGAAATATCCCACTTGAGAAAACAACTGCCCTGGAAAATAAACCCAGGAAAGATAACCTAACAATCATTGAACCATCTAAAAGCCATGATAAAAAGAGAGTCCAGATATTATTAGTATTATTTTAAGACATAATCAGGGAGAACTGCCTTGATGTTCTTAAACAAGTGGGGAAAACAGAAATTGAGCCACCAGTCTCCTCATTAAAGTTACTAAATTTCCACAAGAAGAGCCATATTCCATATCTCAGAAAAAGAAAATGAAATCTGTTTGGGACATTTCGAGTTTGAGAAATCTTAGAGTCATCTGATTTGAATACTGGAGTTGGATATATAGATTGATGAGTGGTCTAAATAGGGAATTAAAACCACTTCACTCCCTTTACCTCCAAGCCTTCTTTCTCCTCTTCCCTATTCTGTTCTCAGTTAAGGATCTCATGTCCTAATTTACTGAGAAACTTGGGATCTCTAAAGGCTGGCTTTCACCTGTCTTTCCAGATAAGAATCCCCATCAGGATCTTTGGATTCCAGTCACAATGATCTACTAGCTGTTTCCTTAACTTGACATTCCACCTCATATCCATAAATAATGTACATATACATAAATATGCCCACCATAAACATATATATGCATGTGCATACACATATTATAAATGAACAGTACCATATATACACTGTCACTTACATTTCGTCAGGCAATAAACATTTATTAAATGCTTACTTTGTGCCAAGCACTGTGCTAATATGTGTCCAGACACAATAAGTAAACTAAGACTTAGGATTCTATGTATATGTATCCACCTGGATGGGCTGGTATATGTTTAATGACTTTATACTTAATATGTGGCCATGTGTATAAGGAATGTGTGTATATTATTGGATGGGGGTCCAAATATTAGTTTGTATGTATAGTAGATTAACTCACTAATCTACATAGCACAAGTATGACATTAATTCATTTTTCTATGGGTTGTATATCTGTGTATAGCTCATGATGAAGTCACACCTCCATACAAAACCAAACCAAACCAAAAAAGGAAACTAGGAAACTAGGAAAGTGGTATTTGCAGAGGACAGAACACAAATTGTAGTTTGAAAATTCTTAAGGAGGAAGCATGTATTTGCATAGAGTTGAGACCTAGGTTCAAACTCTGCTTCTTATTGGTTGTTTTATTAATATTACTCAAATTCCTTGTGTTTTTCACCCTCAACTTTTAAATGTTAATTTAAATAATAATAACATTATTATTAAGGTAATAATAAGAATTGTCCAATTTACTTCACAGAGTTATTAGTTTCCAGTGAGAGAGCATAGATTTTAAACATTTTAAAAAGAAAAAGCACTATTAAAATGTTGGATATCTTTAATAATGACTATATTTTGACTTAGGATTTCAGACTAAGCATATTTTAGAATTTCTGGTGCTCTCAAAGAGAAAGGGTTGGACAAAAAATAGAGAAAGAAAACTATGGCTCAATCTCCTTTATGAACATAGATGCAAAAATCTTAAATAAAATACTAGCAAAAAGACTACAGCAAGTTATCACAAGGATTATTCACTATGATAAGGTGGAATTTATACCCGGAATACAAGGCTGATTCAATATTAGGAAAACAATCTACATAATTGACCACATCAACAACCAGAGTAATAGAAATCAAATGATTATCTCAATAGATACAGAAAAAGCCTTTGACAAAATACAACACCCATTCCTACTGAGAACACTAGAAAGTATGGGAATAAAAGAACCTTTCCTCACAATAATAAGCAGTATTTATTTAAAACTATCAGCAAGTATCTGCAATGGGGATAAGTTAGAAGCCTTCCCAATAAGATCAGGAGTGAAGCAAGGATGCCTATTATCAACACTACTATATAATATTGTACTAGAAGTGCTAGCTGTAGCAATTAGAGAAGAAAAACAAATCAAAGGGATCAAAGTTGGCAAGGAGGAAATTAAACTATCATTCTTTACAGATGATATGATGTGATATACTTAAAGAATCTGAGAAAATCAACTGAAATATCTACAAAGTGCAACAAAGCAAAGCATAATAATAATAAAAAAAAAAGCATGTCTGTATTGTCAACAGTTTCTGATGGTCAGTCATTTGACAGGGCCAAGAACTTCGGTGACAAGAACCTTTTTTTGCTAGATCTTCAATAGAGTTGTCTGTAGCGTCTGCAGGAATAGTTACCAGGCTGCATTTCTAAAAAGGATACTTCTCAGGATGATGGTTGTGGGCACTTCACTGGAAGTATCATTATTATAAAAGCTCTTGGGTTCAGAGTCCTTGGTTTTCTCCATTGGATCTAAAGGGAGATGGTGGTCAAGGTGGTATTTTGAAGCCTCTTTGGCCAATGCCTGGCTAGGCCCACGTCCTAGCCTCAAAGCTTGAAGATTTCTTCATTCCACTAAGAGGTAGTTTTATAGTTGATCTTCCATTTGACTTTATGCTGGTATTTGGTGTTGATTAATAGATGTCGGCAATAATAATGTAGGATGCCCGTAAACACAGAATTCCCTAACGGTAGCTTAGGCACTTAATCCTAGCTTAGGCACTTAATGAGACAATTCTGAGATGACCCTTCTCCCACCAACCTCCCTAGATTGAGAGAGTGATACACTGATTTCTCTTGCTTTTATAGTCCAATCTCAACTGACTGGTCTTATGCCAGCTCAAAATGCCCTCACTGCATTCTGTGTTCCAACCAGGTAACTGGCACTCATGCTTGACCAACATGGCTTCCTGCAAAAGTCTTTACAATTATGCCAATTTTGCTTTTGCAGAATTTTTAACCTAAAAACTTCTGTATGCTTGTTTATATCTAATTTTCTAATTTTGTACCGTTTGAACTATGTTCCCCAGAATTCCTTTCATCTCTCAGCATCCCTTTCCCTACACTCCCAAATTTGCATCTTCATGTTATTGCTTATGTAGTTTTGTAACTCCTCCCTCTCTTTCTTCTCTCTTTTCTCACAACTGGGGCCGGGTTAGCTAGCTTTTTTACTTTAGTTATTATTAATGAACTTTATAAAATATAATAGTTATTGTATATTAACTTTAATCTTTTCAAATGTAATAGGACAGGAAGCAATTCCTTTTCTGTATTGCTGTTTTCTGTAGAAATAATTTCTAAATATATAAATTTATCGTAGCTGAGGAAAGATGGTAAAGCCAAGGAGTCCAGGGAAGCCAATAGTTGCTCACAAATATGGAGTGTGTTATATTAGAGGTTCTTAATCCAAGGGCTGATGGATAGAACTTAGTACGTCTTTGAAGCCTTGGATAGGAAAAAAAATACATCTTTATTTTCACAAATCTTTAACTGAATTTAAGGATTTCTTTAGTTATTTTTTTTGTTTGTTAGTTTTTTAGAAACCCTTACTTTCCATCTTGGAATCAATACTGTGTATTTGGTTCCAAGGCAAAAGAGCAGTAAAGGCTAGGCAATGGGGGTTAAATGACTTGCCCAGGGTCACACAGCTGGGAAGTGTCTGAGGCCAGGTTTGAACCTAGGAGTTTCCTTCTCTAGGTCTGGCTCTCAACCCACTGAGCTACCCAGCTGTCTCCTTCTTTAGTTATTAACGTAGACCATATGCCACCGTAATATTAGCAGTAGCTTGACTTTGTTAGCAATAGAAATCAGAGATATTTTCATATCACATTTACTTGTGGTTATCTCAAAAGGATATTTGTATTCATCATTACTTCCAAAATATTGTAGTCAGACCTGCTGTTGGATTGTACATGATTACAGCTTTCCTATTCAGAGACACTTATTTTATGCAGCTAGTACCTTTTAATAATTCAGACACCAAATGATGTGCATTCTTACATTGGTGGACCCAGACATCTATTTTGCTATCCAGTGTTTCTAATAATTGTTTGTTGATCAGTGTGTGATAGGAGGTGAGTTGTTTTTATTTTTTCTTAAGTTTTGCAAAAGTCAGCAGTCCAAATGAAAATTCTTGGTTCTCTGTTAAGCTAGCATAGCTTTTTGAAACAGAGGCTTGTGTGTTAAAAGTATAAACCAAGTAAGTTTAAATACATCTCATGGTCAAGATAACCGTGGGAGTGTTATTAATAGTAACATATTATTGCTAACAAATTGCTTGGTGATGTGGGTAGTGCACAGTTCTGAAAATTCTGTGAACAGAGAGGTTCTTTCATATATTTGTTTTTTCCCTTTATATTCCCCTTTTTATACATATTCAGTGTTATGAAGCAAAGGCATGCACATACAGGATGTTGTACAAGTGAGGTTTGTATATAAATTAGTCTGTGAAAATACCATACATCTAAAAAAGTAACATCACAAAAAAATTTCAAGCTACATCATAAATGAAAACTTTTATTTTTAGTAAGGTACAGAGAACCACAAGACTCTGCAACATTAGCTAGATTCCAGGAAGAACAATGTTCTAAGCTACTGTAACAATCAAATGCCTTTAAAGGAGAATTAAAAGTCATTTAAAAGTGTTAAAACTTTGAATAAATTGTTAAAACCTGCTTTATTTTACTTGTTGTACAAATTTCTTGTGTACCTTATACTTTACTTAACACATAAATTACTTATTTCTTTGAGAATTCATCAAAAAATATAAAATACTGAGTTTCAAAGACAAATTTATCAGACATTTCCTTTTTGCTTTGTATTATTTTTACAGACCCAATTGAAATTGAAATGTCACAGAAAAGTAAGTACAATGAAGGCTATGTATTACAGGGTTTCTCTTACATCAATGAAATGATGGGTCACAAAACCCAGTGATTTTTGCACAAAAATAATCTGGAAACAAATAGCAAGCCAGCAAAACTGAAAGACCACCTGTTTCCTATTCATCCTGAATAGAATCTCAAGATATGGGATCTCTTTTATGTATTTATTTATTCATTTAATTAATTAATTTAGAATGTTTTTTTCATGGTTATATGATTCATATTCTTTCCTTCTTCTCTCACCCCCTCTCCCATAACTAACAAGCAATTCCACTGATTTTTTACATGTATCATTGATCGAGACCCATTTCCATATTATTACTATTTGCATTGGGGTGATCATTTAAAGTCAACATCCCCAATCATATCCCAATTGACCCATGCGTTCAAGCAGTTATTTTTCTTCTGTGTTTCTACTCCCACAGTTCTTTCTCTGGATGTGGATAGCATTCTTTCTCAGAAGTCCCTCAGAATTGTCCTGCACCATTGCATTGCTGCTAGTAAGAAGTCCATTACATTCAATGGTGTTGCAGTCTATCAGTCTTTGCATACAATGTCTTCCTGCTTCTGCTCTTTTAGCTCTGCACCAGTTCCTGGAGGTCATTCCAGTTCACATGGAGTTCCTCCACTTCATTATTAAGATATAGGATCTTTTTAAGTGAAGAAAGGTCAGTTTGAAAAAGCTGGAACACTCTGGATACTTGGACTTTTTATTTGACAAAAATCTTTTACCTAAAGCATGTTATAAAGTTGCTTTCTGAATAGCTAGACAAAAGAAGCACCACATTATTGAAGAAACTTTAGTAAAGCCATGTGTAATTAAATAGTTAAGAAGGTTTATAGATAGGAACAGAGGAAAAAACTGGAAGTGGTTCCATTTTCAAATGACAATACATTCTAGAATAGGTGATATTTCTTTTAATATTTTAAAGCATGACATTGAGGAATTGACAGCCTAGACATTTCCCTTTCACAGGAAGCCGATAAGCCTACAGACATCTTTCAAAGTCAACTCTTTGTTTTTGATCCCTATATGAATGTATATGGTATCAAAGAAGAACAGGGAGTCCATGTGTGTGTCCCTTTTGGAAAGTACAGAGGATGTCAATATTTTGGAAATGTTAAAAAATTTATTTGTTCAATAAAACTTTGTAAAGAAAAACTTTATAATCTTGGCACAGATGGAGTTCCTATGGTTTAGTGAAAAAAGAAACTCTTCATGTTGTTACTCATTGCTTTTTATGCAGATATACATTGTCAACGAATAGTCTTCCAAGAATCCTGAAAGAAATTTTGTCAAAATAGCAGTTATAAAAGCCACCAACTTCATCAGAACTTGGACTGTGAATCATCATGTTATTATTTTTAAAATCAAGAAATGGGAGCAGAATTAAATGTACTTCCCTAGCATATAGAAGTTTACTGGTTTTTCTGATATAAGCTAACAAAGATGTTGAACCAACCAAAATTAACTCATTGATTTCAGCCAAAAAAACACTATACTTGGAGTTTAATTCAAATCTTGGAGAATTCTTTGTTAGCTTATATCAGAGAAGCCTATTTTCTTGTAATAAGACCTATGGATGCTTTAATTTCATTGCAACAACATCTTTGCAAATTAGGATTTTAATACTTGTAACTATAAAAAAATTAAAATAAATTGATACACAACATGGTATTCATGATTCCTCATCAAAGACCACTCCATACGTCTTTAGGCTAAATGATAGCCTTCATATCACATTTTTGAATATATTAAATAACTGGTTTTATACATATTTTGTTTGTGCATTTAAATCTTTTATTTTGAGAAAGGGTCTATAGGCTTTTACTAGACTGTCAAAGAGATCCATGATACAAAAAAAAGTCTTAGAACCTATTTTAGACTCTCAGTTCATTTAAACAAATTTCACGAAGGAGACTATACAGAAGGGAGTAGCCCTTCCTGACTAATTTTTGCTTATTTCTATAAGTGTGGGGTTGAAATCATCCTACTCTGACTTAACTCTGCTACATATATCAAGTGAGATTATATCTTGATTGTTCACTAGGTCTGTCTTAACAAAGGCTGAACACATCCTTAAGTGTGACAGGTAGTCTAGGCTACCTGAGAGACTTGATTACACTTGGTGGGGGCAGGGTGGAGAGGCTATATAAAGTCAGAAAACCAGTTGGATTTGGAAATTCAAGTGATCATTGAACCAAAAAAATTGTATTCCAGCTAAATTCCTAAGAAGGAACCATCTTGGGGGAGAAGGAAGAGAGTACGTTCACCTACTTCACCCACATCCTCCTCTTCCTTCTCCCCCACAGCCTTGGTCAGAGGAGGACCTCATGAGCTTTGAAGGGTTAGAGTGATTTCAAGTTTCTGATCTTCCCAATAGCTTCCTAGTAGCATCCCTAGAATACCTTCAGCTGATGGCAAAGTCTGCATTAGGAGGCAAACTAGCAAGATGAGGAAAGCATATTTAAGGCTTTATGAAGAACCCAGTAGAAAAACTACACCAAGCTATGGAAAACTTCATGAATTGGTAGTAGAGTGCATCCCAGACTTTTTTTTGGTGGGGAGGGAAAAGAGGGTGGTTTTGTACCAGTTATTCACACTGCATAACCTCAAACACTCCTTTCTAAAGCTGGTCAAATTAAACTAATTGCTATTAAATGATAATCATGGGGAAAAGCATAACTAATGGTGGCACATGAGCTATAGTCTTAGAAAGATAGCTCCTATTTCCTCAGGGCTAAATCTAAATTCCTGGGGATATTGCACCCATGCTCCAGAGATCTGATTTGTTAGTGCAAGTTGGGGTTGGAAATAGTAGAACCTCTGTTTCCTGGGGCCTCCATTTACTTGGACTTTTACCTATTCCTGCACAATTTACAAATTCCTAGCATTTGGAGCAGCTAGGTGACACAGTAGATAGAGTACTAGCCTTAGAGTCAAGAAAACACATCTTCCCGAGTTCAAATCCAGCCTCAGATCCTAATGAAAGAAGTGGGTTTGCTACCTTAAAAAGCCGCTAAGTTGTAAAGTCCAAGTTTGATAGGCCAATATAGCTGCATTCAGACCTGGATATCTCAATAACACAATCTGACTTGTGTAGTAAATTAACAAAAAGGTTTAATATAATACGTAAACAAGGAAAAGAATCAGGAAGGGGCCAAGGCAATCCCCAACTCTAAAATCTCTAATTACTCCTCCCACCAACTAAAAGATCTACATGGATCTGTCTTCTGTGACTTGTGGCTAAATAACACCCTAACCTCTCTGTACCCCAAAAAACCCTGACTAGCTATCCTGACTATGGCCATTCCAAAACAGTCTTTGGTAAAGGCAATATATAGTTCAGATTGCTGAATTAGGAGGATGACTGAAAGTCAGAGTCACCCAAGGCCCTACAGGCAAAAGGCTGTAAGTCTCCTTGAATACAGACAGATGACAGTCTTGGTTAAGGCTCGCTTTCTTTTCAGGAATACAACTGTATATTAAATTCAGATCAGGAACCAAAAGGTAGGAACAGAGAGAGATAAGTCCAGCCAGTCCAGGCAGGCATTTAACTCTCAGTCAGTTAACCCTGAAAGAAACAGCCAACCAGTCCTCTCTTTGTCCTGTTCCCACATTCCTTTGGAACCCTCTTCTTTATATTCCATCCAAGATGCCTTTTCATTGCATCCTGTATCTTTTTTCCACTCACCTTCCTCTCTTCCATTCTAATACTAAGTAGTTGTGTGATGCTGGGCAAGTCACTTAACTCTGTTTCCTCATCTGTAAAATGAGCTGGAGAAGGAAATGGCATGCCACTCCAATCTTTTCTTTCTTTCTTTTTTTCCTTTTTTTATTTAGAATATTTTTCCCATGGTTCCTGATTCATGATCCTCCTCCCAACCCTTGCTCTTTCCTCCCCCTTCCTGAAGCCAACAACCAGTTCCACTGGGTTATACATGTATCATTGTTCAAAACCTATCTCCATGTTATTCATATTTGCAGTAGAGTGATCCTTTAACATCAAAACCCTAATCATATCCCTATCACATTACATGATTGATCATATATTTTTCTAATGCATTTGTTTCCACAGTTCTGTCTCTGGATGTGGATAGCATTCTTTCTCGTAAGTTCCTTCCAGGACCTTTTCAAAGAAAACCCCAAATGAAATGACAAAGAGTTAGACATGACTAAAATGACTGAACAACAATAGAGCATCAGTTGTAAAAAAGACCTTAAGGGTTTTCTAGTCCAATGTTTTTTTTTCTTTTTTTCTTTTCTTTTTTTTACAAATGAGTAAACTGGTTCCTAAAGAAATTAAGTGATTTGCCCAAAACCATATAAACCATAAAAAACAGAGTCAGAGTTCCAACTCAGGCCCCATAACTCCCAAGTTCAGCACACCTTCTAAAGCACCTGCTTTTTAAGTTCTTTGGACTTCAGGAGCTGGAGTATTTACAGACTGTATATCTCAGTTTGAATATCAGCATCCTAAATCTTCCAGGTCTACAAATAGTAGTTCAATTGTCAAAGCACAAATGACTGACAGCTTCACCGAGCTAGTCTCTGAATTGCTGTTTTGACTTCTCAAGTTCATCCTGACCCAATGGAAGGAAATCTCATCTAAATTCTCAGATCTTAAAATAAGACTGAATGATTGTACTGTTTTTAGCTGAATCATGAAAAAACATTTGCTAGTTCAAAATGAAAGCATTCTGCAATAGGAGGCCAAAAATAGATATCAAATCCAGAGGGGACCAGAAAGATAATTTTTAAAGCAAAGGTCTCCAAATTATGAAAAAACAAAAAGATGTATCACAGAGCATTGTGAGGCTATTTTTCTCCTGTTGAATTGTTTAGTATAGTCAGAATTAGGAATATATATATATATATATATATATATATATATATATATATATATATATATATATATAGGCTAACATTTTCTGAGGGTCATATAGGTAGTAAATGTTAGAACTGGGTTTCAAACTCTGCTCTTCTAACTCTAAAATCCAATGCTCTTTTCACTAAACCAGGCTTCCTGGGGTTGTTTTCTGTGCTCCAGATCTGTAAAGTCTGAAACTTAAGTATGAATGTAATCTCAGCCTTAAAGTCCATTGGTATGAGACTCTGTCAATGAGACAGATCTATTACTCAGAGCTCCACATTTCCGAAGGGCACCGTTGGTGAGTACAGAGAGAAATGGTATCTGGGCTCTCCTGGCTTCCAGCTTCAAGAGAGAATATGCTCCATTTTACACTCTCTTCAAGTCATGGAAGGGAAAGAACAACTTTGGGAAGAAGTAGTCACTTATAGGAACTGGCCCTCTTTCTCATATTCCTTTCCCCAACTTGCTATATTAGATACTTTGTGGAATTTCTCTTGAGGTGAGTTCTGAGACTCTGCCAGTTGAGCTTAACCGAATTACTTCAATCTCAGTGGGAGAATTCATTTACTTCATGTAGTGCCTGGTATTTGTACATACACACAAACATGCACACACATGTGTATAGATATGTGTGTATGTACATATGTGTTTATATACAGGCACACTGGTATTCCTTCCACATCATGACTTTTCCCATTGCAGTTTCGATATATTGTGGATTAGAATAAGACATTAAATGGGAATTTTTGTTTTTGCAGAAGCCACAGATGACACACAAAGAACAACAGATAATGGAGGAAAAGTTTAGAAACTTAGAAATGCACAAAATATATATACAAATTATATAATATCAATATATTTTATAATTTAATACCAAAAATATCCACAATTTCTTTTTACATTTAAAATAAATAAAAAGTTAAAGTTTGTAAAAAGAATATGAAAACCAGCAGATGACAACACATAGGCTAGGCATGTAGAGCTTGAAAAGTTTAGTAACTCATCAATGCATAAAACGTATATCCTATCATGGATAATATTGTACAGTATGTATTTTACTATTTAATAACATAAATAAAGAGCTACTCAATTGTTTTTCTTAAAATTAAATTTGTAGTAAAAGATTTACGGTTCTACATGCTGGTTTGGGGATGCCAAGCATATTTACATCATTCTTTCCTGTGACATCTCAGAAGGATCAAAAATTTTTACACAGGTTTTCTAGATTGCAGGACCCTAATCCCTATCCCTAATCCCCACAGTGTGGAAGGGATACCTGTGTATGTATGTAGATCTCTTTCCATATGGAGATACATGTATACATACACATATACGTGTATATATGTACACACAGAAAGATGTTAATTACCATGCAGAGGGAAGCAAAACAGGTGTCGGGGTCTGCCAATATGACTAAATGAATATGTTTGTGTATGTATATGCATGGTGTGGGTCTACATTGGCTGGCACAGTGTAAGCACTATATAAATATTAGTTACTCTTACTACTACTGCTATTATATTCTCCTACATATACTTTCACTGATTTGGCTTTCAATTATCTTAGATAATTTTGGAGGGTATTTGCAAGATGTGATATTGGCATTTGATGGGAAAGATGCTTGGGGCTCTTCTTTTCCTATTAAGGAATTGTGATTTGCCATGTAACCGGAAGCTAAAAATTATTTCCCCTTGAGTAACAATACATAAGGGGGAAGATAAATATAATTCTAGCTCAGTACCTCTTCTCTCTGAGGAGAGCAAAGTAACTAGCCTAGCCCTAAACTCTTATTACCTTCCTGGAAGAAATCATCTCCCTTGGGAAAGGTGAAAAAAGGAGATGATAGAAGGATCTATTCTTACCTTTCTGTGGCAAGCGGAGACATCTAGATATTTATATAGACCCATGAACACAAGAAAAAAGTGCTCTCCCTCACATACATTCCAAAGCTTTTGCCTGAACATGAATGATAGCAAAGTGTGTTGTAAAGTACCCTGGTTCTCAAGTCAGAGGACCTGGGTTCAAATACCTCCAGAATTTCTACTGTGGCACTATGAGAGTCTTTGGGGGTTATGGAGTTCAACAGATAGCACTGGATTCCTTTTGCTCCCTCTTACCTGCTGGCTAGGAGCAGAGCAAAACACTTTCCAGGCCTTTCCTAATGGCTTTAATAATTTTCCAGGAAAACAAACATTGAATTGAATTGAATTGTCTTATTTATTAATAATATTTATATGGAAAATTGTTTATTTTCCCCAAGCCCCTTGGCCTTCCAAGGTCAGGCTGAAATAGTCCAGTCATTAAGACTGCTAACTGGTCCAGGATCTTTTGTCTTTTGTTCAAAGACCTAATCTGCAGTCAAGAACTCTTGGTCTTGGGCATTTGAAAGCAGGGTGAGTCATTGTTTCCCTAATTTGGTAAAGACCCACCTCTTTTGTGATGAAGCAATGAAGGAGAAGATAAAGTCTCTAAGTCCACCTCCTCTTTCAAGATATCCACCAATGGGGTCAGCCAGAGGAGGTCCAAGGGACCCAACTGAAAGAGGATACACCACCATGTAAAAAGCAAGAGTCAGACCTTACTGCGGGTCTTTTGTGGGAGAGAAAGACTAAAGACCCATCCTTTGTAAATGGACTGCATGCCTCCATTAATAAATGATGCTATTTCTCAGGAAAATGGCTCCGTATCATTTCCTGGTTAAAATTTCAGGCACTATTCATGTAACCATGGGCAAATCTCTTAACCTCTCTAGCTCAGTTTCCTCATTTGTAAAATCCCTTCTAGCTCCAAATCCATGTTCCTCCATATGAAGTGAGGAAATTCCTTACAACTTTTCATTAGCCAAGTGAAATTCTAGTATTCCTTGGACCTGACTAGGGGGTTGGGGTGAGGGGAGAGTGAGGAGGGATATTCTTTCAATTTGATTCAGTTTGACAAATATTTTTGTTAAGTGTATCTTGTATCACAAATTGTAGTAGTGACTGGGGTTACAAAGACAAAAGAAATTCTTCCCCTTCAGGAATTTACATTCTACTTGGGAGAGTGGTGGTGGTGGTTAATAGCATCTACAAGTTAGTATATATACTGAAATTTCAAGGTAGAAAGTGTGCAGATAACTAAATGGAACAAGAAAGACGTTTCATGGAAGATTTATACCTCAGATGTACTTTGAAGGACACTAGGAATTCTAGTAGGCAGATGAGAAGAGAAAACATTGCAGACAAGAGGAGTGCCTTATGCAGATGCACAAAATGTAAGATTCCTGTCAAATGTAAAGGAACCTTTTTAATGGTAAAAGAACTGCAAGAGGAAGACTTCCAGGAGGTACAGTAGACAGAGTGCCTGGTCTTAAGCTGTGAAGACATGACTTCAAATCCAGCCTCAGACCCTTACTAGCTGTGTGACTCAAGGCAAATGACTTAATCCTGTTTGTCTCGGTTTCCTTTTCTGTAAAATAAACCAGAGAAGGAAATGGCAAAACACTTCAGTATCTTTGCCAAGAAAATCCCAAATGGGGTTACAAAGAGTTGATCATGAACAATATTACTAAATAACACTACTGAAAGAGGGCATGTTATTGTCAATGTCACCTGTAATTTTGGGAAAGAATTGTGCTTGTTTAGGAAAGAAATTTCACTGAGGGCTCCAGATAGTGTATTTTCAATCTTCTCTTTTTTGTACAGTCTGAGCAAGTGATTTTGACAATTTAGAGAACTTTCCAAGTGGAAACTCTATCCACTCATACAGATGAACAAATTGTCAGTAATTTCATAGTTTTAGAGGGTTTTCTGGGGGCCCTGAGAGATTCTAACTTTGGTCACATAGATACAGGTCTTCCTGAATTTGAGACTTTATTTTTTTGGTTTTGGTTTATGCAACAAATGTGAGCTGGAGCACTAGGTTTGAAATTTAGAAGGATTTGACCAAAAGCTGCTTAATCTTGATCACCCTCTCCTACATATCATTTTCATTGACTCACTGTCAGCATTGCCTGCTGAGTTGTAATGTATGCACTGCTTTTTTTGCTTCTGGTATTTGATGTCTTTTTTTTAAAGCAATTACTGTATTTTATTATTCTTATGGGCATGATCCCACTGCAGTTACTTTTATGAAATTGAAAGCAGATGAAATCACAGCCTCAATGTGTACTCTGTGGGGATCCATTTCTGTCTTTATTGTTACTATTTATGTAAATAATACTTTTGATTCTTAATTAATCCTTTGTTTAAATGATTACTTGCAGCCTTTGCCTTTTAAACTTTGCTGTCCACATAATAATAATGATAATGAAAATAATAATAATAAATAAGAGACATTTATATAGTGCTTTATGGTTACAAACTCCTCCACATTTATATATATGCATATATGTGATTATATACTTGTCTGTGTGAACAATCCATATATGTGTGTGTACACACACATATTCTCATTTGAAACTAATAAAAATCCCATGAGGTAGGGGCAGCTGGGTAGCTCAGTGGAGTGAGAGTCAGGCCTAGAGACAGGAGGTCCTAGGTTCAAACCCGGCCTCAGCCACTTCCCAGCTGTGTGACCCTGGGCAAGTCACTTGACCCCCATTGCCCACCCTTACCAATCTTCCACCTATGAGACAATACACTGAAGTACAAGGGTTAAAAAAAATCCCATGAGATAGACAGTTCTGGTATTGTTCCACATTCATTCACCAGACATTTTAAGCACTCATTTTATACAGAGCATTAGACTAGATACTAGAGGTTTTACAAAGGCAAATAAGGTATGATCCTAGCCTTCAAGGAATTTATAAACTAGTATTATTATCCTCATTTTACAAATGAGAAGGAAATTAAAAATTAAGTTATGATGTGTTCAACATCATACAGCCAATTACTAAGTATTAGCCCCCAGATTCATACCAAGATCTTCAGATTTCGGGTATGATGCTCTGTGCTGTTCCATGCTACATCTTTCTCATGTAAGCCACAAGGCAAGACCTAGGTTCAAATAAATTCTGACCTTTACCAGCTTAGTGTGGCCATGAGCAAGTCACTTAACCTCTCTGAGATTCAAGAAGATAATAAATTATAGTTGCAATCTGCTTTGCCTTATTGGAGAGTTTATACCTGAGGATTCTCACAAGGGAATCATACACTTTTGGCATATTTATATGTAGCTGATATGGGGATATTTCCTTCATCCTCTTCTCCTTCTGCTCCTTCCTCTCCCTCTTCTTCTCCCTTTTGCTTATCCATCTCCCTTATTCTTCAGCCTCATCCCTCTCCTTTCCCTTCCCCCTTTCCTTTTACATTTCAGATATTTAAAGACATCCATCATAAAGACTCCTCAAGATTCTTCTCTCCAACCTAACTATTCCCAGGTCCTTCAAATGATTCTCTTGTCATGACCTCAAGGCCCTTCATCAGTCTGATTGCTCTTTCCTAAATTGCTAAATGCTGCTAGTACAGATGTCCATTACATTCGATTTTACCATAGTATATCAGTCTCTGTGTACAATGTTCTTCTGGCTCTGCTCCTTTCACTCTGCATCAATTCCTGGAGGTCTTTACAGTTCACATGGAATTCCTCCAGTTTATTATTCCTTTGAGCACAATAGTATTCCATCACCAACATATACCATAATTTGTTCAGCCATTCCCCAATTGAAGGGCATACCCTTGCTTTCCAGTTTTTTGCCACCGCAAAGAGCGCTGCTATAAATATTTTTGTGCAAGTCTGTTTATCTATGATCTCTTTGGGGTACAAACCCAGCAATGGTATGGCTGAATCAAAGGGCAGGCATTCTTTTATCGCTCTTTGGGCATAGTTCCAAATTGCCCTCCAGAATGGTTGGATCAGTTCACAACTCCACCAGCAATGCATGTCCCAATTTTGCCACATCCCCTCCAACATTCATTACTTTCTCCTGCTATCATTTTAGCCAATCTGCTAGGCATGCGGTGGTACCTCAGAGATGTTTTGATTTGCATTTTCTAGTTATTAGAGATTTAGAACATTTTCTCATGTGCTTATTGATACTTTTGATTTCTTTATCTGAAAATTGCCTATTCATGTCCTTTGCCCATTTATTAATTGGGGAATGGCTTGATTTTTTTATACAATTGATTTAGCTCCTTGTATATTTAAGTAATTAGACCTCTGTCAGAATTTTTTCTCATAAAGATTTTTTCCCAGTTTGTTGTTTCCCTTCTGATTTTTGGTTGCATTGTTTTCCCTTGTACAAAACCTTTTTAATTTAATATAATCAAACTTATTTATTTTACATTTTGTAATTTTCTCTAACTCTTGATTGGTTTTAAAATCTTTCCTTTCCCAGAGATCTGACAAGTATACTATTCTGTGTTCACCTAATTTACTTATAGTTTCCTTCTTTATATTCAAGTCTTTTACCCATTCTGAATTTATCCTGGTGTATGGTGTGAGATGTTGATCTAAACCTAATCTCTCCCATATTGTTTTCCAATGTTCCCAGCAGTTTTTGTCAAATAGTGGATTTTTGTCCCAAAAGTTGGACTCTTTGGGTTTATCATACACTGTCTTGCTGACATCACTTACCCCAAGTCTATTCCACTGATTCTCCCTTCTGTCTCTTAGCCAGTACCATATTGTTTTGATGACAGCTGCTTTATAGTATAGCTTAATATCTGGTACTGCTAAGCCACCTTCCTTCACGTTTTTTTTTCCATTATGTCCCTTGATATTCTTGATCTTTTGTTCTTCCAAATAAACTTTGTTATAGTTTTTTCTAATGTAATAAAAATGTTTTTGGTAGTTTGATAGGTATGGCACTAAATACATAAATTAATTTGGGTAGAATGGTCATTTTAATTATGTTAGCTCGTCCTACCCATGAGCACTCAATGTTTTTCCAATTGTTTAGATCTAGTTTTATTTTTTTGGAAAGTGTTTTGTAGTTATGTTCGTATAATTCCTGTATTTCTTTTGGTAGATAAATACCTAAGTATTTTATATTGTCTAGGGGGATTTTAAATGGTGTTTCTCTTTCTACCTCTTGCTGCTGTGATGTGTTGGAAATGTATAGAAATGCTGATGACTTATGTGCATTTATTTTGTATCCTGCAACTTTGCTAAAGTTGTTGATTATTTCTACTAGCTTTTTAGTTGATTCTCTAAGATTTTTTAAGTAGACCATCATATCGTCTGCAAAGAGTGATAGCTTAGTCTCCTCCTTGCCTATTTTAATACCTTCAATTTCTTTTTCTTCTCTAATTGCTACTGCTAGTTTCTCTAGTACAATGTTAAATAAAAGAGGTGATAATGGGCATCCTTGTTTCACACCTGATCTTATTGGAAAGGCTTCTAATTTATCCCCATTGCATATGATGCTTATTGATGGTTTAAGATATATACTGTTTATTATTTTTAGGAAAGAACTTTCTATTCCTATACTTTCTAGTGTTTTCAGTAGGAATGGGTGTTGTATTTTGTCAAAGTCTTTTTCTGCATCTATTGAGATTATCATGTGATTTTTGTTGGTTTACTTGTTGATATGGTCAATTATGTGGATGGTTTTCCTAATGTTGAACCATTCTTGCATTCCTGGTATAAATCCTACCTGATCATGATGAATAACCCTCTTTATCACTCTCTGGAGTCTTTTTGCTAGTATTCTATTTAAGATTTTTGCATCTATGTTCATTAAGGAGATTGGTCTGTAGTTTTCTTTCTTTGTTTTTGATCTGCCTGGCTTTGGAATCAGTACCATATTTGTGTCATAAAAGGAGTTTGGTAAGATTCCTTCTTTGCTTATTATATCAAATAATTTGTATAGTATTGGGATTAATTGTTCTTTGAATGTTTGATAGAATTCACTTGTGAATCCATCAGGCCCTGGTAATTTTTTCTTAGGGAGTTCTTTGATGGCCTGTTCAATTTCTTTTTCTGATATGGGATTATTTAAGTATTCTATTTCTTCTGCTGTTAATCTAGGCAATTTATATTTTTATAAATATTCATCCATATCACCTAGATTGTTAAATTTATTGCTATATAATTGGGCAAAATAGTTTTTAATGATTGCCTTAACTTCCTCTTCATTAGAGGTGAGGTCTCCTTTTTCATCTATGATACTATTAATTTGGTTTCCTTCTCTCCTTTTTTAAATTTGATTAATCAATACTTTGTCTATTTTATCTGTTTTTTCAAAATACCAAATTCTGGTCTTATTTATTAATTCAGTGGTTCTTTTACTTTCAATTTTATTAATTTCTCCTTTGATTTTTAGTATTTCTAATTTAGTTTTCATCTGAGGATTTTTAATTTGTTCATTTTCTAGTTTTTTAAGTTGCATGCCCAATTCATTAACCTCTGCCCTCCCTAATTTGTTAATATATGCACTCAGTGATATAAATTTTCCTCTTAGAACTGCTTTGACTGCATCCCATAAGTTTGGGTAAGATGTCTCATCATTGTCATTGTCTTCAGTGAAATTATTAATTGTTTCTGTGATTTGTTCTTTCACTGAATTATTTTGGACAATCATATTATTTAATTTCCAATTAGTTTTTGGTTTGCCTCTCCATGTATTCTTACTAATAACTATTTTTATTGCATTATGATCTGAGAAGATTACATTTATTATTTCTGCTTTTTTTTTAAACCCTTGTACTTCAGTGTATTGTCTCATAGGTGGCAGATTGGTAAGGGTGGGCAATGGGGGTCAAGTGACTTGCCCAGGGTCACACAGCTGGGAAGTGGCTGAGGCCGGGTTTGAACCTAGGACCTCCTGTCTCTAGGCCTGACTCTCACTCCACTGAGCTACCCAGCTGCCCCCTTATTTCTGCTTTTTTGCATTTGTTTGCCGTGTTTCTGTGTCCTATTACATGGTCTATCTTTGTGAATGTTCCATGTGCTGCTGAAAAGAAGGTGTATTCCTTTTTGTCTCTACTTATATTTCTCCAAATATGTATTAACTCAAATTTTTCTAGGGTTTTGTTCACCTCTCTTATCTCTTTCTTATTTATTTTATGGTTTGATTTATCTAGATCTGATAGGGGAAGGTTGAGGTCCCCCACTAGTATGATTTTGCTATCTATTTCATCCTTGAGCTCCACTAGCTTCTCCTTTAGAAATTTGGAAGCTATTCCGTTTGGTGCATACATATTGAGTACTGATATTTCTTCATTATTTATACTGCCTTTTATTAGGACGTAGTAACCTTCCCTATCTCTTTTAACCTTATCTATTTTTACTTTGGCTCTGTCAGAGATCATGATAGCCACTCCTGCCTTCTTTTTCTCATTTGAAGCCCAAAAGATTTTGCTCCATTCTCTCATTTTCATTCTATGTCTGTCTGTCTGTCTAATATGTGTTTCTTGTAAACAACATATGGTTGGGTTTTGGTTTCTAATCCACTCTGCTATTTGCTTCTGTTTTATGGGTCAGTTCATCCCATTCACATTCAGAGTTATAATTATCAACTCTGCATTCCCAGACATTTTGATTCTCTCTCCTAGTCCTGTTCTTTCTTCTTTCACTGTTTCCTTCCAAACTAGTGTTTTATTTTTAATCAGTTCCTATAATCCCCTCTCTTGTTGTACTTCCCTTTCTCCCCCCTCCCTTCTTATTCCCCTCTTATTGTTATACTTTAAAGCCACGCGGTGCTCCCCACCAAGCCCTCTCCCTCCCTAGTATTGCTTCCCTCCCCAACAGTCCCTTTGTTACCCTTCTACTTCTCTATAGGGCGTGAATCAATTTTCTGCCCCTATGGATCTGATTGTTCTTCTCTAAGTTGATTTCAATGCACTTAAGTATTGAATATTCCCTCTCTCTAACCTCTTTACCCTTACAATGTATTTTTCCCCTGTTGATCTCATGTGCTTCTTTATGGAATATAAATTTATTCCTTTTTGTTTGCTTTCCTTTTTTCTTATTGTTATCTTCTTCCCCCCTAGTTTTGTATATATTTATACATACATACATGCATACTTATATATATTTATATATTTCTTGACATTTCATCCTATACAGTTAGTCCCTGTTCCCTCTATGTAAACTTCTTCTAGTTACCCTGTTGGTAATAATAATTTTTAATGTTTGCCAATATCTTCTTTTCTTCTTGGGATATAAATTGATTGAATTTGTTGTGTCCCTTAAAGAAAAGAATTTTTTTCTCTTCTCCCCATTCTCTTAATTACCTTATGTTGATTCTCTTGAGTTCTGGGTTTGGGCAGCAACCTCTCTGTTTAAGTCTGGTTTTTTCTTGATGAATGTTTTGAAGTCCTCAATTTTATTGAATGACCATACTTTCCCCTGCAATAATATAGTTAGTCTTGCTGGATAGTTCATTCTTGGTTGTAGCCCCAGTTCTCTTGCTTTCCAGAATATTGTGTTCCATGCCTTCCGGTCCTTCAATGTAGATGCAGCCAGATCCTGTGTTATCCTAACTGTGGTTCCCTGATATCTGAATGACTTCTTTTTAGCAGCTTGTAATATTTTTTCTTTGGTCTGGTAGTTTTTGAATTTGGCTATAATATTCCTGGAAGTTGTCAGTTGTGGATTAAATGTAGGAGGTGATCTGTGGATCCTGTCAATTTCCACTTTTCCTTCTTGTTCAAGAATTTCTGGGCAATTTTCTCTGATAATTTCTTGTAAAATGCTATCTAAGCTTTCTTTTATCATGATGTTCTGGTAAACCAATAATTCTTAAGTTATCTCTTCTAGCTCTGTTCTCCAGATCTTTGGTTGAATCAATGAGGTGTTTCATATTCTCCTCAAATTTTTCATGTTTTTTATTTTGTTTAATATATTCTTGCTGCCTTGTGAAGTCATTTACTTCTAGTTGTTGAGTTCTATTTTTTAAAGACTGAATTTCATCCCTGGCTTTTTGGTCATCCTTCTCTTTCTGGTCTGATTTTCTTTGTAGATCATCTTTTGCCTTCTTTGCTTCATTTTCGAGCTGGCCAGTTCTGGCTTTTAATACTTTATTTTCTTGTTTTAGCTCATGTATTTCCTTTTTCAAATTGTCTTCACCCTCTCTTGATTGTTTTTTGAGTTCCTGAAGTTCTTGAATTAATTGAGTTTTAAATTCTTGAGTTAATTGAATTTTGAGATCTTCCAAAGCCTGTGTCCAGTTCACTGGAACTACTTCCTCTTCTTCTATTTCTTTTTCATTTGCTCCTTTTCACTTCCTTGAAAGAAGCTGTCAGTTGTCATTTCTTTTCTCTTTTTCTGTTCCTTGCTCATGTTTTTTCCCCCTTCCTCTCTCCTGACTGGTGCACCCACCAGCCCTGAGATTTCCCGGGCAGCTGGAGACTCCACACAGCACATGGGGGAGGCATCTTGGGATCCTGGGATTCCCCTTCTATGCCCTCAGTCTTGACAGTTCAAGTATTGAAGCCTTTTTCTTGGCGTACCTCTTTAGTTGTGCTGCAGTAGGGTTCCCCCTGCTCTGTCCTGTTCTTAGATTCGGTCCTCTTTCTTCTCGAAGCACATTGTTTTCTATCTTGGTGCGTAAGGGTGCGGAGGTTTTAAGATTTGCTCTGTCTACGCCGCCATCTTACCAGAACTCCTACAATATTCTTCTGGTTCTTATTTTACTGTTTCAGTTCATGGAAGTCTTTCCAGGTTTTTCTGAGCTGCTCTTGCTTGTCATTTCTTATGGGTGTTATATTAAAAGGAGGACACTACTATCTATTAGATGTAGATGAAGATGGAGTATAGAGAGGGATAAGATGACACCTCTCCTTATAACAGTTGCCCAGGCAGGATCCTTTAGGTCAATGTATGATATCCCTTCAGGACCCACCTGGGGTTAATTGATATTATTTATTGGGCTCTTCAGCTGGGTAATGTTGGTAATCTGACTGCATGACTTCCTTCCCAAATAAGCTTTGAATAACCAATTCAGGAAGGTACTTTAAAACTTGAATGTATTTGGCAAAGAAGGATAATGGTATGGGATAGAGGTATTGGGAGACCCTAAATTAAATGATAGTAATGAATCTCTAAACCGCAGGCAAATGAAGGAATCAAGATGATAGCTTCTCTCTGGTACAGCCTGGCCAGGGCTACACCAGAGCAGACAAACTGCTGTGTAATCTTTCAGCTTCTTCTTCAGTAGATGTTAAGCCTAATCAGTTGAGATATCCACCCTTTATCCACCCTCTTCTTCTTCTCCTGCCCACTTCCCGGATCCCTCCTGGGCCCTGGGAAACCTAGATGACTAAGGTGATTGGCTTCCTAATATCTAGGGGCAGTAGAATCAGAGATGGTGGTCTGATACAGGTTGATGACGATACAGGAAACACAGGAGGAGCTTTCAGGGTTGAGTTTGCAAGTCTCAATTTCCCCAAAGACCAGGATCCACTGATCTCCAGCCTCAAGGACAAGTAAAGACCCAGGAACCTCTCCTAGGGCTACCAACTGCCCTCTCCTATGTCCGCATGCCTCACTGGGAGCATTCTGACATCCAACTGATCCACCTGTCAATCACCGAGTGAACTTCTAGCTCCCAGAGATTCAATATAACATGGGTCAATAGTATTCCATTACAACCACATATTATAACTCATTCAACCATTCCCCACTTGACAGGTATCCCCTCGTTTTCTAATTCTTTGCCTCCTCCCCCAAAGAAAGGGCTGCTTTAAATATTTTTGTACATATAGATCTTTCTTCTTTTTTTAAATCTCTTTTTGATATAAACAGTAAAGATAGGATTAATTCTCTCCTTGTCTATTTTTAGTTAATCATATCAAGAACTTAAAGTACCCCTACTTACCATTAAATATGAGAGTTCAGGAATTACTTACTAGAGTAAGGTCACACCTCCAAAGGCCACTGCCCCACTCCCCCATGGGCAATGCTAGGCAAATTGAAAGACAGTCATTGTTTTTGTGAAAAAGGGGGAGTGACAGGAAGTGACATGGAAGACCAGCATGGTCTAGTTTTCATTCCTTTCCTGGCTTCTGGAGAGATTGGTCCTGGAGATTCCTTTCCTGACTTGTGGAGAGATTGATTCTGGAGCATTCCTTCCTGGTGTTTGGAATGAGTGGCTGAGATTCCTGCCTTGGCCTTGGAGGAGGTTGCTTTGGTGGAAGTCTGACTGAAGACACCACTGGGACTTCCAACTGAGGATTACTAGGAAATCCACGTAAAGATAGAGACATTGGGAAGCCCTAGGGCTGAGCCAGACTTCACTGGAGAAGGGTTGATAGGCTTGTTAGAATCTCTGTCTTTATCTACATTTTTCCACTTTTACTCTTTCCACCTCTTTTTAAATTAAAGTTGCTAAAAGTCATTTTTACACAGGCTATAATATTTTTAAATCTGTGACCACAATATTACTTTGTAACTCTCACATTTAGCTTAAAACCTAAACTTAATTCTTACAAACCTAGTAATGTATTGCTGGTCAAAGAGTACATACTACTTTATAACCTTTTGGGTATAGGTCCAAATTGCTTTCCAGAGTGATTGAATCAGTTCACAACTCCCCAACAGTGCATTCATGTCTCAATTTTCCCACATCCCTTCCAAGTTTTGTCATTTTTCATTCCTATCACAATATCCAATCTCAGAGGTTTATTAATTTGTTGTATTAATTTGCATTTCTCTAATAGGAATTTATAGCATTTTATGCATGACTATAGAGATTAATTACTTTGAGAACTGTCTGTTGATATCCTTTGACCATTTGTCAATTGGGGAATAACTTGTATTCTTATGTATTTGAGTCATTTCTCTATATTTGAGATATGAGGTCTTTATTAGAGACTTGTAAAATTTTATGTACCAATATGATTCCTAAGTATTACTTTCCTTCCTATTTCCCCCTGTTTGGTTTCTGATCACCCCATCCCAATTTGCCCTCTTTTCTATCACTCTCACCCCACCTTCTTTTATCCCCTTCCCCTCCTTCTTTCCTATAAGGTAAGATAGTTTTATATACCCTATTGATTGTGTATATTCTTCCCTCATTGAGCCAATTCTGATGAGAATAAGGTTCACATTCTCTCTCCTCCCCTCCCCCACTTTCCCCTCCACTATGAACATTCTTTCATGCCTCTTTTATGTGTAATAATTTACCTCACTCTATTTTCCCCTTCCCCCAATTTATTCTTTTTCCATTGCCTTAATTTTATTATTTTTTATCATCCCATCATATTCAACTCATATCCTTGCCCTTTTTCCATGTATACTCCTTCTAATGGCTCTAAAAATGATAAAGTTCTTTGGAATTACACATGCCATCTCACCACATAGGGATGTACATAAGTTTAACCTTATTGAATGTCTTGATTTTTCTTCCTTTTTTGCCTTTTCATGCTTCTCTTGATCTTGTATTTGAGAGTCAAATTTTCCATTCAACTCTGGTCTTTTCATCAGGAATATTTGAAAGTCCTCTGTTTCATTTAATATCCATTTCCCCCCTTAAGGATTATGCTTAGTTTTGCTGAGTAAGTGATTCTTGTTTAAAGTCCTAGTTCCTTTGTCATCTGGAATATCACATTCCAGGCCTTCTAGTCCTATAATGTGGAAGCTGCTAAATCTTGTGTTATCCTGACAATGCTTCCATGGTATTTGAGTTATTTCTTTATGGCTACCTGCAATATTTTTTTCCTTGACCTAGAAGTTCTGAAATTTGGCTATAGTCTTGGGAAGTGATTGTTGGATTCTTTTGATCTCTATTTTGCTTTCTGGTTCTAGAGTATCAGGGAAGTTTTCCTTGATAATTTCTTAAAAGATAATATCTAAGCTCTTTTTTTTTGATCATGGCTTTCAGGTAATTCTTAAAATTTCAATAATTCTTAAATTATTTCTCCTGGATTTATTTTCCAGGTGAGCCATTTTTCCTATGAGATAATTGATATTTTCTTCTATTTTTTAAATTCTTTTAATTTTTTAAATTGTTTCTTGACATCTCATGGAGTCATTAGCTTCCACTTGTTCATTTCTAATTTTAAGACATGATTTTCTTGAGTAAGCTTTTATACTTCCTTTTCCACTTGACCAATTCTACTTTGTAAAGAGTTCTTTTCCTCAGTTATTTTGCGTACCCCTTTTTCCATATGGTCAATTCTTCCTATTAAGAAATTCTCTTCATTGGATTTTTGTGCCTCTTTAACCAATTGTTCTATTCTATTTTTAAGGTGTTAATTTTAATTTCTTTAGTATTTTTGTGCCTCCTTTTCCAAGCTATTGACTCTTTTAAAATTTTTCCTGTATCACTAATTGTTTCCCCCAATTTTTCTTCTGCCTCTCTGATTTTTAAAATTCTTTTTGAGCTCCATTAATTCTTTTTGGGCAAGAGAGCAATTCATATTTTTCTTGGAGAGTTTGGTTGCAGGAGTATAGAATTTGTTTTCTTCTTAGTTTGCGTTTTGGTCTGCTCTTGTTACCTAAATAACTTTCTATCTAGAGTTTCTTTTTTGTTGTTGTTGTTTGCTTGTTTTCCAGTGTTTTTCTTTTCTTTTAATTAAAAAAACTATTAAAATTGGAATCTGTAACTGTGGTGAAGGGAGGAGTGTTCCAAGCTTCAGGTTCTTTTTGCAACTGCCTTCAGAACTGGCTTTGGGGATCTATCTGCTTTCAGTTCTTCCAATGTGCTATGATGTAAAGAGAGGTGTCTTTAATAGTCTCCTAGCCTGTGCCAAAATCTGTGAGTAACCACAAGCACTCTTTTATACCCTGGAACTGTGACCAGTGTCCCCTGCTCCACTGTGGCCTCAACAGCTAATGGGTACTAGTTTTCTTCCTGAGACTACAACCTAGACTGCTTACTGGATCTGTATAAGTGCAATAAGTCTTGCACCCAGAACCTGAAAAGGGACTGTTATTAATTCTATCCATGCTTTTGCTTTCTTATATTTGTCTTCTTATCAGTATTTTCACCTTAATTTATTCTCATTAAAATTCATTTTATTAATTTCTTCTCATTGTTCTAATCTTTTTTGCTTTTGGGTTTTGTTGTTGTTTGTTTGTTTATTTGTTTCCTGACTCTTTCCTCCATGGGATCATAAGATCAAAGACATAGAAGCTGAATCTAAAATCATGAAGTATTATTTGATAGCAGGGATAAGGTAGAAGGCTTCCCAATAAGTTAAAAAGTGAAACAAGGATGCCCATTATCACCAATTTTATATAACATAGTAATAGAAATGATAGCAAGAGCAATAAGAAAAGAAAAAGAAAGTGAAGGAAGAAGAATGGGCAAAGAGGTAATAAGACTATCTTTTTGCAGAGAATATGTTGGTATATGTTCATAGAGAACCTTGTCAAATTCATAGGAATAAGAGCTATCCCCCAATTGATGAATGGGCAAAAGATACAAAAAAGACATTTTTGGATGATGAAATCAAAGCCATAGATAAGTATATGTAAAACTGCTCTAAGTCACCACTGATTAGAGATATACAAAACATAACAATTCTGAGATAATTCATACCCATCAGATTGGCTCATGAGTTTTTGGATGAAGAAATCAAATCTACATGTTATTATATTTTAAAAACCCTAAGTCATTTTTAATTAAAGAAATGTAAATTGGCTAAAATGACAAAAGGGCAAAATGACAAATGTTGGAGGGGTTATAGAAAAATAGGGAGACATTCACTTTTGGTGGAACTGTGAACTGATCCCACCATTTTGGAAAGTAATCTGGAATTGTGCTCAAAGAGTTATAAAACTGTATACCCTTTGACCAAGCAATACCACTATTATGTTTATTAACTAAGGTGATCAGGGGAAAAGGAGTGCAACCTATATGATCTAAAATCTTTATAGCAGCTCTCTTTGTGGTGACAAAGGACTGGAAACTAAAGCAATGCCTATCAATTGGAAGAATGACTAAACTAGTGGGATATCATTGTGATGGAATACTACTGTGCTGTAAGAAATGACACAAGAAGTTAATTTTGGAAAAACATGGAAAGATCTAAATGAAATTATGAAGAGCAAAACAAGCAGAACCAAGGGAACATGATATATAGCAATAGAAATATTGCTTGAAGAATGATTTATGTTTTTCCATCTTCAGAGAAAGAACTGATAAATAGAAATAATCAGTACAGAGTTTTATATATACATATATCTTTTTGTCAAATGATACCTCCTCTAATTGGGAATGGGAGAGAGTTAACTTGATATTTTAATATAACAAATAAATTAACTAATTAATTTTAAAAAGAATCAAGTCCAGAATATTTGACTTTCTACTTCTGCTAAAAGTTGAAATTATCAGCAAGGCAGGTCAGGAATTTATTCCTCTACTTTTAACAAAAAGAACATTCCAACATGTCTTTATTATTAAGGCTCCCCTATCACAACTGAATTTTACCAACTCTGTGATCTACCTCCAGAACCTATACATTTCCTCTATCAGACCCTAATAGTAATACTAACATATATTTATATAATGCTTTAGTATTTTCAAATTGCTTTACAGATATCTCATTTTAATCTCACAATCACTCTGGGAAGAAGGAGCTTTTATTATCTTCAATTTACAGATGAAGAAATTGAAGTAGAGAGGTTTAGTACTTGACCAGAATCTCTGAGCAAGGAAGCATCTGAGGCTGCACTTGAACATTGAACCAACTCTGGGTCCAGTACTCTATCTACTGAATAACTTAACTGCCCTGAAATTGATCCTGGCAACATCTAGTCCACACATTCCATGATTTTATTCTTTTAAAGATCAAGGACAGTGACTCAGCAATCACATTTTTAATAAATATATTTTTATTTAATTAATTTAGAATATTTTTCCATGGTTACATGATTCATGTTCTTTCCCCCCTGTCCTCTCTCTCCCTCCCATAAACAATACACAATTCAACTGGATTTTACAAGTATCATTGATCAAGACCTATTTCCATATTATTAATATTTGCAATAGAGTGATCACTTAGAGTCTACATCCCCAATCATTTCCCCATCGAACCATGTGATCAAGGAAATGTCTTTCTTCTATGTTTCTACTCCCACAGTTCTTTCCCTGGATGTGAATAGAGTTCTTTCTCATAAGTCCCTCAGAATTGTCCTATATCAGTAATGGACAAACTTTTTAAAGAGGAGGGCAAAGGAAAGGAAATGCTCATTTGTCAGTCTCTTTCTAAGGCAACTCTTTCGAAGTTTCATTGTATTGTATCCTACTCATTGTATTCGTCAGATTAGGAATAATGTCCCATGCCAGATAAAACATTTCAGGGGGGCCGCATCTGGCCCATGGGCATAGTTTGCCCATCACTGTCCTAGATCATTGCATTGCTGCTAGTACCAAAGTCCATTACATTCAATTGTGCAGCTGTGTATCAGTCTCTGTGATAATGTTTTCCTAGTTCTGCTCATTTCCCTCTGCACCAATTCCTGGAGGTCGTTTCAGTTCACATGGAATTCCTCCAGTTCTTTATTCATTTGAACACAGTAGTATTCCATCACCAACAGATACCAATTTGTTCATCCATTCTCCAAAAGATGGACATCCCCTCATTTTCCAATTTTTTTGCCACCACAAAGGACACAGCTATGAATATTTTTGTACATGTATTTTTCCTTGTTATCTCTTTGGAGTACAAACCCAGCAGTGGGATGGCTGGATCAAAGGGCAGGCAATCATTTAAAGTCCTTTGGGCATAATTCCAAATTTCCTTCCAGAATGGTTGGATCAATTCACAATTTCACCAGCCATGTATTAGTGTCCAATTTTTCCACATCCCTTCCAATATATATTACTTTCCTTTTCTGTCATATTAGCCAATCTTCTAGGTGTGAGGTGGTACCTCAGAGTTGTTTTGATTTGCATTTATCTAATTATAAGAGATTTAGAATACTTTTTCATGTGCTCTTTGATAGTTTTGATTTCTTTATCTGAAAACTGCCTATTCATGTCCCTTGCCCATTATCAACTGGGGAATGACTTGATTTTTTGTACAATTGATTTATTTCCTTATAAATTTGGGAAATTAGACCTTTGTCAGAGGTTTTTGCTAGAAAGATTTTTTCCCCAATTTGTTGCTTTCCTTCTCATTTTGTTTGCATTGGTTTTGTTTGTACAAAAACTTTTTAATTTATTGTAATCAAAATTATTCATTTTACATTTTGTAATATTCTCTATTCCTTGCTTGGTCTTAAATTCTTTCCTTTACCATAGATCTGACAGGAATACTATTCTATGTTCACTTAATTTTCTTATAGTTTCCTTCTTTATATTTAAGTCATTCACCCATTCTGAATTTATCTTGGTATAGGGTGTGAGATGTTGATCTAGAACTAATCTCTCCCATACTGTTTTCCAATTTTCCAAGAAGTTTTTGTCAAACAGTGGGTTCTTGTCCCAAAACCTGGGATCTTTCGGTTTATCGTACACTATCTTGCTCAGGGCATTTACCCCAAGTCTATTCCATTGAACCTCCCTTCTGTCTTTTACCCAGTACCATTTTGTCTGTTTTCCCATTTTTCTTAATATTATCTCCTTTTGTCCCCTTTAGCTTAATATATATTTATACATACATACATACATACATATATATATTGACATTCCATCCTATACAGTTTGTCACTGTTCCCTTTAAGTAAACTTCTTCTAGTTACCTTGTTGATAATAACAATTTTGAATACTTACCAATATCTTCTTTTCTTCTAGGGATATAAATTGATTGAACTTATTTGGTCCCTTAAAGAAAAAAAATCGCCCACCAACAACCCCCCCTCCCTGTTCTCTTAATTACCTTATGGTGATTCTCTTGAGTTCTGTATTTGGGCAGCAAACTTTCTGTTTAAGTCCTTTTTTTCTTTTTGAATGCTTGGAAGTCTTCGATTTTATTGAATGACCATACTTTCCCCTGCAAAAATATAGTCAGTTTTGCTGGATAGTTGATTCTTGATTGTAGACCCAGCTCTCTTGCTTTCTGGAGTACTGTATTACATGCCTTCCAGTCCTTCAATGTAGATGCAGCCAGATTCTGTGTTATCCTTACTGTGGCTCCCTGGTATCTCAATGACTTCTTCTTAGCAGCTTGTAATATTTTTTCCTTGGTCTGGAAGTTTTTGAATTTGGCTATAATATTCCTGGAAGTTGTCAGTTGTGGATTAAATGTAGGAGGTAATCTGTGGATTCTTTCAATTTCTACTTTTTCCTCTTGTTCGAAAATGTCAGGGCAGTTTTCTTGAATAACTTCTTGTAGGATGATGTCCAAACGTTTTCTTTTGTCATGATGTTCCAGTAAACCAATAATTCTTAAATTGTCTCTTCGAGCTCTGTTTTGTAGATCTGTGGTTGTATCAATGAGGTGTTTCATATTCTCCTCAAATTTTTCATTTTTGAAATTTTGTTTTATATATTCTTGCTGCCTTGTGAAGTCATTTACTTCTAGTTGTTGAGTTCTATTTTTTTAAAGACTGAATTTCATCCCTGGCTTTTTGGTCATCCTTCTCCTTCTGGTCTGATTTTCTTTGTAGATCATCTTTTGCCTTCTTTGCTTCATTTCAGAGCTGGTCAATTTTAGCTTTTAGGACTTTGTTTTCTTGTTTTAGTTTATGTATTTCCTTTTTCAAAATTGTCTTCAGCCTCTCTTGATTGCTTTCTGAGTTCCTGAAGTTCTTGAGTTAATTGAATTTTGAGATCTTCCAAAGTTCGTGTCCAATTCACTGGAGCTTCCTCCTCTTCTTCTATTTCATTTGCTCTTTTGTCCCTTCCTGGAAAGAAGCTGTCAATTGTCATTTCTTTTCTCTTTTTCTGTTGTTTACTCATATTTTTCCTTATCTGTTCTGCTAGTTTAATCAGATGGATTTAATGCGTTTTGATGAAAGATCTTCCCCCAGCTGGTAATGGAGGTTTGTAATTAGGTTCTCTGCAGTCTATGGGGGAGGGGTGTTGGAGTTTCCCTGCCCTCTGAAGATTTCTTGTCTGTCCAATGGATGGGATTAAGCCTGGATTAGTCTGTATTGCTTAATGTGTCCTGAGGCTAAAACCTTGAGAGAAGGGGAAAAAAGTGGGAGGAGGACAAGTTGGAGTGTTTTCGCTGAGCTGTCAAGTAGTAGGGTCCCCCAGATCTTTCCAGCTGTTAGACCTGGTTTTCTTTCCTCTCAAAGCCCTTTGTTCTCTATCTTGGTGTTGAAAAGGCCGTAGGTCTGAAGTTTGGCTCCATCTATGCCTCCATCTTCCGAGCATTTTTGCTGTGTTTCTCTGGCTTTGTCCTCTAGCCACCTCCCTGGTGCCTGTGTTCAACTCCCTGAGTTCAGTGCCAGCAAGCTCCTCTCTCTGGGCTGAGTGTGCCTACCTGTCTGAAGATTTTAGGGACTGCTATAGACTCTGCACAGCCTGTGGGGGAGGGGTCCTGGGATTCCCCTTTTATGCCCTCAGACCCAACAGTTCAAGAATTCAAGCCTTTTTCTTGGTGTATCTCTTGACCTGTCCAGCAGTAGGATCCCCCCTGCTCTGTCCTATTGTTAGATATGGTCCTCTTTCTTCTTGAAGTACTTTGTTTTCTATCTCTGGGTGGAAAGGGTGTGGAGGTTTTAAGATTTGCTCTGTCTAAGCCACCATCTTCCCAGAATTCCCCATTAGTATAGTTTTACTATCTATTACTTTTGAGCTCCAATAGTTTCTCCTTTAAAAATCTGGATACTACACCATTTGATGCATACATGTTGAGTACTGATATTTCTTCATTGGCTGTAGTGCCTTTTATCAGAATGTAATTTACCTTCCCTATCTCTTTTAAACAGATCTATTTTTACTTGGCTTCATCAGATATCATGATTGCAAGTCCTGCTTTATTTTTCTCAGTTGATGCTCAATAAATTTTGCTCCAGACTTTTACCTTTAATTTATGTGTGTCTACCTGCCTCATATGTGTTTCTTGAAGTCAACACATGGTAGGGTTTTGGTTTCTAATCCACTCTGCTATCCACTTCTATTTTATGGGTGAGTTCATCCCATTCACATTCAGAGTTATGATTGCCACCTGTGTATTCCCCATCATTTTGATTTCCTCTTAGTCTTGCTCTTTTTTCTTTCGCTATTTCCTTCTACACCAGTGTTATGCTTTTAATCAGTCTCCTTATTCCCCGTCCTTATTTTACTTTCCTTCCCACCACTTTCTTCTTATTCCCCTCTTATTTTTTTTAAGGTCTATTAAATTCCCTCCCCCTTCCTTTTCCCTCTCGTTTGGTACTCATTGCCCCTCTCCCCACCTTGGTTTTCCCTTCTCAACTTCCCTGTAAGGTAAGATTGAATTCTATACTCTAGTGGATCTAGCTGCTCTTCCCTTACAGAATTGATTCCATTGAGAGTAAGTTTTAAGTATTACCTATTACCCCTCACTTCTCCTTATAATAATATTCTTCCCCTCCCCCTCCCATGGGCCTCTTTATGTGCTATAAATTATCCTATTTTTCTTCTTCCTTCAAGTTTCCCTTTGTGTTATGTTCTATTCCCACCTCCCATTTTTTTAACACATCATCTTAAAGCACTTAGTACCCCAACCTCTGCCTCTGAATAATTCTTCTATTATGATAGTGAAAACAGTTTTGGGGAGTTACAAATATCCTTTTTCTACATAGGAATATAAACAATTTCACCTTACTGAAGCCCTTAAAAAAGAATTCCTCCCCTCCTCTTTCTGGTTTACCTTTTGATATTTCTCTTGAATTTTGGATTTAGACATCAAATTTTCCATTTAATTCTGGTCTTTTCTTTAGTAATACTTGGAAATTCTCTATTTTGTTAAATGCCCATGCTTTCCCTTGGAAGTACATAGTCAGTTTTGATGGGTAGGGGATCCTTAGTTGGAGACACAATTCTCTTGCTTTTCTGAATATCATATTCCAAACCTTGTGGTCCTTTAGTGTGGAGGCTGCCAGGTCCTATGTAATTCTGATTGGTGTTCCTTGATATCTGAATTGTCTCTTTCTGGCTTCTTGCAATATTTTCTCTTTAGCTTGGAAGCTTTTGAATTTAGCAATTACATTCCTGAGGGTTTTTTTTTTTGAAGATTTAATGTAGAGGGTGATCTATGGAATCTTTAAATGTCTATTTTATCCTCTTGTTCAAGTATATCAAGGCAGTTTTCTTAGACAATTTCTTGTAGTAAGATGTCAAGGCCTCTATTTTTTCCAGGTTTTCTGTTAGACCAATGATTCTCAATAGTCTCTCCAAAATCTGTTCTCCAAGACTGTCATCATCTCAATGAGATATTTCATGTTTCCTTCTATTTTTGTCATTCTTTTGACTTTGCTTTATTAATTCTTGCTGTCTTGTGAGATCATTAGCTTCTACTTGCCCAATTCTAGTTTTAAAGACTGGTTTTCAGCTATGAACTTTTGGTTTTCCTTTTCCATTTACTCTATCCTGTTTTCATGGCTTCCAGCAGGTCAATCCTGGTCTCTAATTTGTATATCATTTCATATGATTTCTGGGCTTCTTTTTCCAAGTGAGAGATTCTGTCTTTTAAACTATTTTTTTTCTTTTTTGAATTACTTGCATTTCTATTTCCCACTTTTCTTGCCAAGTTTTCTTCACTTTTACTTGGTTATTGAACTCTAGTTTGAGTTCCTTGAGAGCTTGTAACCAATTTCCATTTTTTTTGGAAAGTTTGGATGTGTGCTTGTTTGTAGCTCTCTGCTGTTGCCTCTGTACTTAGCTGTTTTTCTCCAAAGAAGTTATGCAATATCAGAGGCTTTTTCATATTTTCTTGGTAGTTGTAGATTGTATTTCTTCAGTGTTCATGGCCATTGCTGTGTTAGTTTTTTCTTCTTTTCCCTGCCAGAAGTCTGAGTGAGGAGAGTAGGCATCTCTCTTTGTATCAAGCTACAGAGCAATTTGTACCCTGAGGCTATTTTTCCAGTCTCCACCATGTCTACTGTGGGCAGCCCCTCTCTACACTATATCTGTGCCCAAGCTCTGCATTCCTTAGCCTTGGGTCCCAAGTCTTGCTGCTCTCAGGGATAAGTCTATGGTGCGCTCAACCAGTCCCAGTGTGTAAATGGAATTAGCTCATCCTCATTCATTGTTTAGACTCTAGTCATCAGAAATAATGCCACCCCACCCAACTTAGAATTAAGTGGGGAGGGGAAGGTCTGTTACCCACACGTGATAGTAAATAACAAATCAAAAGCAAGGAACTGCCCTTTGGGCAGTCCAAAACAGTGTTGAGGCTGCCATTTGTCCACTTGAAATTGGAGGTATATCGGCCAGGGGAGGGGGGAAATTGGGGGGTGAAGGGGAAAGTAAGAGCATAAATCTTGTAACCATGTTAACTTTTGTAAAATATAAATATTAATAAATGTTTAAAATTTTAAAAAAAGAAATTGGAGGTGGATGCAAGAAGTGATGAAAGATGCTATCTTTTAAATATGATGGTAACTTCCTGTGAAGGCAGTTGGCGCTTTGAACTTGGTGTTGAAGGACCTCTGGTGAGACATCAAGTAGCTTTCCTTTGAATTGTCATGTATGTAAGAGGGAGAATTTAGGTATTTTATAGATATATATTTAAAGCGTGGCCTCCAGGAACCAACAATTCAGGTTGATTCCGTAATTAAATTAGACCCAAGTCAGCATCCGGTTAGGGTTGTTTATTTACAAATAGGAAGGTAAAGGTTTAGGAATAAAGAGAAAGGGAGAGGCTAGTTCAGGCCTGGGGAGGCCTGGACAAGAGAGAAGGTTAAAAGGCTAAATAAATTAGGCTGCAAGCCACAAGGCCTAGCAACCAGATAGGCTAGTGCCTACTTAAGGTGGAGTTTGGAAGCAGCCTAGGTAGGCCAAGGAAGTCAGCCTAACTTACCCATGTGACAATACAGAGTGTAAGCATTCTGTGGTCTCAGAAGATCCTTCAGCACCAAGTTCAAAGCGGGAACTCCTCCACAGGAAGTAGCCAACATACTTAAAGAGATAGTGTCTTTCGTCACTTCCTGTGGGTCCACCTCTAATTCAAGTGGACAAATGGCAGTCTCTACACTGATTTTGGACTGCCCAAAGGGCAGTCCCTTGTTCTTGATTTGTTACTTATTATCAAGTGTGGGTAACTTGTCCCCTCTCCCCATTAAGGGAGGTGAGGATTACATCATTTCTATGCCTAGGATGAGTAGAGTTTTGACTATGAATAGGCTAGAGCTAATTCTATTTACACATGTGGGTAAGTTAGGCTAACTCTCTCTCTCTCTCTCCCCTTGGTGTTTCTGGAGGCTCTACTCTTAAGGAGGCCTCTCTTGCCTCTCTAATTGTAAAAGGCCTGTGGCTAGAAGCCTTGTTTAATTAACCTCTGTGCTCCTCTGCTGTGCCTCTAAATTCGTACCTGGTCTGGACCTCTGCTCCGGGCCAGAGTTTCTCTCTCTCAATTTCCCTACCTTCAACCTTCCTAATTGTAAATAAACTTCCATAAAAGTCATCTTGACTTGGGTCTATTTTAATTTGAAATCCCGTTAATCCAATTTCTGGCAACCATACCTTATCTACTTAGTTTTAACTCTTACACCAGATAACCTAGAGATTGCTTTGACTGTGGTGCTGTAGGTGGAGTGGGGGAGGGCTGATAAGCTAGTGGTTTGATAGGTGGAAATTCCCTTTATAGCATGGAAATGCCCAAACCCTACCTACCTTCAATGTTATGGCCAATAGTAGAGCCCCTTCACTCATCTGATTTTGATTTTTATCCTTTTGAGGAGGTTTATATTAGTTGGTTGTGAGGAGAAGAAGGCCCTTGCTTCTACTCTGTGGCCATCTTTGCCTGGAAGAGCAATTGCATTTGTAAGTTATTTTCATAACCTACATTATAGCTTATTTGGGCTACATGACCTAAACTAGTTTAGAACAGAATAAGTGCACCAGTCACTCAGGTCAAGCTCAGATATCATCCTTTACTCTTTACTGGCTTGATTGGGCAAGCCATTTATATGGCATTATTTGAAAAACTTAATTAATAAGCACAAATAACCTTAGATTTTTTTGTTTGTGATCGCCTATGGAAAAATTTTCAATTCTAATACAATTTTCTCTAATTATCCAAAATACTCCTGGACTGCCTCTCCTGGATATCGTTAGATATTTGGCACAGAGGAAAAAAAAATATATATATTTATATATAAAACCCTTGCATCAGGGACTTTCATGACATGAAGGACCTGAACACAATTTAGGAAATATTTTCAAATATTTGGTTCATAGCTAACACTCAGAAAATATGGCAAAAATGTTTACATACATAGTATACTGAAATTAATTTTAAGCACCAATTTATAATAGTTAAAATAATTATTTAAAAAAAAGGAATAAGCTGTAGTGGTTCATTCCTATAATCCTAGCCAAACCGCATAGATGGGAGGCTGAGGCTGGGGGTGCTCTTGAGTTCAGAAGTTCTGAGTTTCAAAACTAAATGAGGTAGTTGCAATAATATGATGAGTCCTTTAGAGTAAGAGGCTACCAAGTTCCTAAAGAGGCAACCAACTTAGGTCAGAAATAGATAGGCCTTTGGAATCATGCCCAAAGGGCAATAAACTATGCATCCTCTTTGACCCTTAAGTATCACTACTAGTTGTGTATCCCAAAGAGATCAAAGATGGGGGAAAGAACCTACCCGTACAAAAATGTTCATAACAGCTTTTTTTTTTTTTTGTGGCGGCAAAGAATTGAAAACTGAAGAGATGTTCATCAAGTTGTGAAATGGATGAATAAGTTGTAGTATATAATTGTAATGGAATATTATTGTGCCCTAAGAATAAAAGAATTAGGAGGAGTTCTGGGTTTTGAGGGACGAGTTCTAGTTTTGAACATATTGAGTTTGAGATACAATACAACTTTGCTTTGGATTTATTTAATTGAATAAATGTTTCTTTCAGACATCTCTTTTGAAAGCAATTCCTACTGGCTCAGAGAAAGTAATGTAGTGCAGTGGGGATGTGGGGAGGGAGAAGGAGCATGAATTTGGAGTTAGGAAGACCTGTGTTCAAATCCCACTTAGATAGCAACTAGCTATGGGATCATGGGCAAGTCACTTTAGATCTCCCACCTGTTTCCTAATCTGTAAAACAGGGATAATAATTGCCCTTACCTCACAGGGCTATTCTGAGGACCAAATGAAAACAGGTCTAGTACCATATATTATTATAGCATTTATTATTATTATTATTATTATTATTATTATTATTATTATACTCTGTTTTAGAATACTAAAAATCCTGAACATACATCTTAACAAAAATATCTGTTCTTCCCCATTTCTCTAATCTCACCACAATATTCAAATTGTTTCCCCTAAATTCATAATCACATTTTTTGGAAAAGAAGGGGTATTCCTTTATGCATAAGAAGGGCAGCTAGATGGCTCAGTAGATTGAGAGCCAGGTCCAGTGATGAGAGGTCCTGGGTTTAAGTCTGGCCTCAGACACTTCTTAGTCTTTGACTCTGGTCAGGTCACTTAACCCCAGTTGCCTATCCCTTAATGCTCTTTTGCTTTGGAACTAATACTTAGTATTGATTGAAAGACAGAAGATTAGTGTTTTAAAAAAAAGAAAAGAAAATCACACAGGAAGATTTTGAGATACAAGTTATTAATAAAAGAACTCTTAGCACCCTCAGGGATTTGAGAGTTAACTCTAATAATATCTTTTGTCCTTTTTTGGCAGCAAACTGACTTTGGCGAAATGTGTGACATTAGGCAAGTCATTCTCTGGGACCTAGTTTCCTCATCTATAAAATGAAGATGTTCGATTAAATGGCCCTTAAGGAACCTTCCAGCTCAAGAGCTATGATCCCCAGCTGTCTATTTGGTTTGCATATTAATTTTCTTTTGGATCTTCAGCTGCTTTTTAACAATTCAAGAACTAATTTTCATAAGTGAGCTTTTAAAATTAGCTCTGGGATAATTTTTTGAACTTTACTCTAAGAAATTATGTCACAGTGATTCCTAAAGTCAGAGTGGCTCTCAAAGGACAATGGAGAGGTGCATGATGAGTGAGGAAGCAGTAACATATTACAAATAGGAAGTGATATAATTCCTTCCAAGGTTCACTTCAGGTGAAACCTCCTATGAAAGGCTTTTCCTGATTTCACCAGTGGCTGGTACTGTCCCCCTACCAAAAAGAATTTACTTTATATTTACCAGGTCCATACTTATATGTGTAGGTATTATTCCTGCCCATTTTCCATAGAATGTGAGGTTCTTGAATTTAAATCTTACCTTAGATAATTATTAACCATGGAATCGTGGGTATGTTGCTTAACTTCTCTTAAGTGGTTGCATTTTTTGGACTTTGGATCTTCATCACCTAGTTGGGTGCTTAGCATCAAGTAGGCACTTAATAGAAGCTGGTTGAAAGCAGGGCCCTAACGAAGAGAAAAAAGAAGACTCCTTCCACTACTGCTTTGCAGAAATGTCTAACACTGCATTTATTTTCTAGCCTTTTTCAATGTACCGATTGATTTTACTGCTTATTTTTCTCTTCTTTTTAAATTTTTTTAAAAAATTCCCCTCTTTTTCTTTAAAAATATATTGTTTGTTATATGGAATGGCTCTCTGGAAGAGGAAGAAGGGGGAAAACTGGGAGAAATTTAGGTGATATAAAAACAAAAGTTATCAATAAAATTAATTTTTTAAATGCTTGTTGAATTGAGGAGCAAGGTAAATGATGCCTTCAGAAAAATGCATATAGGATAGCCAATGGATCCGTGTACTCCATTGGTCTTTATGTGATGCCAAGGGAAAGTTAGAAAAGTCCTTGGCATGCTGGGCATCTCTTGTCACCCTTCCTCATGTGGTGTGGTACAGCTATAGAAGGAAACAGAAAAGAGTCACATAAGCTAAATATGCATGGATGACTTAAGACCTGAATTTCTGGAGGAAACAGCTATACTGAAGAGATAAAAATCTACTGTCATGGTGGACTCCCAGTACCTCAAGTATTTAGTAAAGTTTGAATATGAGTGTAAGAATATAAGGAAAATGAACTGTGACTCAAACCATCAGAGTCACTTCTTCTCTCTGGACCTCGATTTACTCATCTTTAAAATAAAGGAGGGAAGAGGTAGTTAGGTGGCTCAGTGAATAGACAGGAGGCCCTGGGTTTGAATCTGGCCTCAGACAATTCTTGGCTCTGTGTGACTCTGGGTAAATCAATTAACCCCAATTGCCTCACCCTTACTGTGCTTCTGCCTGGGAAATAATATTAGCACTGATTCTAAGACAGAAAGTAAAGGTGTAAAACAAACAAACAAATAAAATAAAATAAAATAAAATAAGGGAGTCAAACTAGATGATCTTCTAGTTCTAATGCTCTCTGGTTATAATAAGAAATCTGCACAAGGCATCCTAAAACAGTTTGAAACAGTTTGCCTTAGATACTTTTAATTTTTTTCATTGTTAAAAATGACCTTTTAAGTCAGTTTTAATCACATACCAACTTTTCCATTCTATAGTCTATAACCAGCACTTATTACTGATTTTCAAATTATAACTTCTCAAAAAGATAATACTTTCTCCTGCCTAGTAGGATCCTTATCATAAATAGCTATTTAAATTTTTTGTAAAGATATTTAATTTTACCAATTGTATGTAATAACAATTTTCCATGTATGTTTTTTAAAGTTATATGTTCCAAATTGTCTCCCTCCTTCTCTTCCCTTCCTCTTCCCAGAGCTGGTAAACAATTCGATCTGAGTTCTCTATGTATTATCATGCAAAACATATTTTCATTTTGTTCATTTTTGTAAGAGAATACTCATCTTAGATACTTTTAAAGTAGAAGTGATATATGTTCTTTTCCCAGAAAATAATGATGAAGATGATAACCACCACAGATTTGCACAATACTTTATGAAATATTTTTGCTCCAATTAATCATTCAGGGAGCTTACAATTATCTGCTGGTCATTGTGCTGAGTGTGGATTTAAAAAAATAAAAATGGGATCAGTTCTGGCCTTTCTGGAGCTTACAGTCTAAGGGAGAAACAACACTTCTACTTAGAAGTAAATACAAAGTAATTTTGAGGAAGCACTAATAGCTGGGGAAATCAGAAAAGCAGTTGATTCTTCCAACAATCTTGTGAAAGGTAGACAAAGCAGATGTTCTCCTTTTATAGATGACAAAACTGAGGCACAAAGCTATTTATAATTTCTTCAAGTTTGCATACCTACGTGCCCCTCTGATGACTACATTCAAGCACAGCACAAACTAAGCCATATCAAATAGCAATGCTAGGTTAGGAGTCAGGGAGACTCAGGAAGAACAGAGTTCAATCTCTGGCTTTAACATTAATTAACTCTATGACCATGGGCTAGTCTCTTTATCTCTTCAACCTTAATCTCCTCCTTTGTAAAATGAGGTAATTGAACTATGAGATCTCTAAGGTCCCATTAGATATAAATAGATATCATATATAATAATATAACATTATATAATATGTAACATAATATATAATATATATAACATATAATAGAAATAGTTATCCCATAGATATAAATGATTCTAGAATATAGATCCTTAGATTTCTAATTCATTGTTATTTTCTGGATTTCCCAATTCACATTTAATTGCAGAGTTACAGGAGATAAAATCAAGATTTTGAGCCTGTCTCCTTCAAAGAATGGGACAATACTATCTTGTGTTGACACAATGAAAAGTCTAAACTATTCCTTACCTCTTCAGTCAAAGCAAATAATTCAGTGACATTATAACTCTGATATATATAGTTTATGTGACCCTGAACAAGTCATTTAACCCCTCAGTGCTCTTGGCATTTCTCCAAGGTTCTAATTTGCAGAGAACGTGCAGAATTATATTATTGATAGAGAAAGTTTTATCATCCCATAGTTCCTTTTACCAATGAAACCTCCAATCCAGTCCATTTTCCTGTTCATATAACACAATTCAAGCCCAGCAAAAAGTAATAATTTCCTTTTGAACCACTTTTCTGTTGTTAGCAAGAAAAAAAAGAAATTAAAACAAAATTCTTACACCTTTTTTAAAGAAAGGGACCCAGATGAGTCCCTTGGAACTAGAATATCCAATTGGCAACCTCCTTGGTGTCAAGTCTGAGAAGTTCTGGGTAGACTCTGCTGTGTACTGTGGGTGGGGATGGGGTGGCCCAGAGTAGAGGAAGGGCAGGAAGTTTTGACAGCAGGAATGGTCCTGTGTGCACTTACATACTCTCTCCAGAAGATCTGCCTTTTTGCATTGCAAGACTCCCCTCCCCCAGATGCCAAATTATGAAGTCAGTGAAGCATGTCTCCAGAACTCCATAAAACCCTTTTCTTTGTCACTCATTTCCTTTTTAATGTGGCCTCTCCCAATGATTCCCACCCACTCACCCATTCAGGCAGTGCCTCAGAGAAACCTTTCCTATTGCTTCCTCCTTAAAAATAACTTGTCCTGTGACACAAGAGGCAAGTGGACCTGGAGTCAGGAAGATCTGAGTTCAAAATAGCCTTCAGACACTTACTGACTGTGTGACCCTGGATAAGTTCTTTAGCTTCCATTTGTCTTAGTTTCTTGCAATGTAAAATGAGAATAATAATAATAGTACTTACCTTTCAAGATTATTGTGAGGATAAAATGAATTAACATTTGAAAAAAAAGTGCACAATGCTTCACACACAGTAAAGACTCAATAAATGTTTATCTATTTTCCTTCTGGGATTCCCTGAAAGCCCTGTCAATGAACAAATATTTCTAAGGTGTTGAAAACTAAAAGTGGTGTGTGAACACATGACCATTCTCATAGATAGCCAATCAAATATTGGACTGTTCCTGTGATTTAGTTTTTCCTTTTAGGACCTCCCAGGTAAGAAATTCCTTCTATAAGGCAAATATGCACCTACTCTGTAATTTATGTTTTTGTGGTTCTGTTGTTTCAGTCTTGTCTGACTTTTCATGACCTAATTTGGAGTTTTTTGGCAATGAAATTAGAACAGTTTGCTATTTCCTTCTCCAACTCATTTACCAGATGAAGAAACTGAGGCAAATAGAGTTAAGTGACCTGCTCAGGGTCACACAGCTAATAAGTGTCCGAGATTGATTTGAACTAAGTTCTTCCTGACTTCAAGCCTGAGCAACCTAAATGCCCTTTTCAGTTTGTAGTCTGAGAGAACTGTCCAGAGCAGTGAGATATAGTGTCAAAAAGCCAGCAGTGGCAGAGAGAGACCTTGAAACCAAGACTTCCAGCTTCAGTGGTTACCCATAGCCAAATAACCTATTTCCATTTTAAAATCAGGCCTTCAATGCAATGAGAAGAGTGAGTTTTTTGTTATGTAGCAAGTGGAAGAAAATACTTCTGCAGAGCCGTGGATGACCTACAGAGAAAGTAGGTGACCTCTTTGTCAGTCCCAGAAATGCTGTGCTTGAATAAAATGGGCCCCAGGGTACAGAATTTTAGAGATGGGGGGATCTTAGGGTCTCTCTCTACCCCAAAAGAAGATCTAACTTTCTACTGCATATAGAAATACACTATACAGTTTCCTGAGAGACTTCTGTTTGAAGATTTCTTGTGATGGGGAGCTTATAACCTCATAAGACTATTTATCCCTCTGTCACCTAGATCCAAGCCACAAAATCTATCTTATTTTAAACCTCCTTATCTCCCTGTAACTACAGAACCCTCCAGGGTAAAATCATCTGAGTCTAATCCTTTTCCCATTAGATGTGGATGTTGAATGTTAATATTTTATTTACTGAACTAAACTTCCTTGGTTTCATGAACTAAGCCACATATACCATAATTTCAAGTCCTCTCACCATTCTGGACCACTCTCCTGTGGACACACTCCAGCCTGTCAGTGTTCTTCTGAAAATGGGTATAAATTGCAAGTAGTCTCAAAGGAAAGATATGAAAGGAAGGATAAACTTTGAAAGACCTCTTGCAGAAGATAGATTTTGGACCAAGATAAAGAAAATCAGGAAAACTTTAGTTAAGGGTAATGGACTTTGCAATGCAACAAGCTAGGACACTGCTGAAGGACTTATGGGAAAGAATGCTAACCACATTGAGATAAAGAACTATGAGAGTAGAAATGGAAAAGAAAAACATATGATAGCACTTATCACATGAATATATGAGAATATGATTTGGTGTTTAGGCTTTAAAAGATCACTCTATAGCAAAAATGAATAATATGGAAATAGGTATCAAGTGATAATTGTACAACCTATTGGAATTTCTTGTCTTCCCTGGGGAGTGGGGAGAAGGAAGAGGGGAGAGAAAGAAAATGAATTGTGTAAACATAGGGAAATATTTAAAAATAAAAATAAAAATATTTTTTAAAAAACTGTGGGCTTGAAATCAAAACAACTCTGAGGTACCACCTTAGCAGATTGACTAAAATGATAGCAGGGGAGAGTAATGAATGTTGGAGGGGATGTGGCAATATTGGGACACTAGTGCATTGCTGGTGGAGTTGTGAACTGATCCAACCATTCTGGAAATTTGGAACTATGCCCAAAGAGCTCTAAAAGACTGCCTGCCCTTTGAGCCAGCCATAGCATTGCTGGGTTTGTACCCCAAAGAGATCATAGATAAAAAGATTTGTACGAAAATATTTATAGCCATGCTTTTTGTGGTGGCAAAAAACTGGAAAATGAGAGTATACCCTTCAATTGGGGAATGGCTGAACAAATTGTGGTATATGCTAGTGATGGAATACTATTGCGCTCAAAGGAATAATAAACTGGAGGAATTCCATGTGAACTGGAAAGACCTCCAGGAATTGATGCAGAGTGAAAGGAGCAGAGCCAGAAGAACATTGTACACAGAGACTGATACACTGTGGTAAAATCAAATGTAATGGACTTCTGTACCAGCAGTAATGCAATGACCCAGGACAATTCTGAGGGACTTATGGAAAAGAACTCTACTCACATTCAGAAGAAGAACTACAGGAGTAGAAACATGGAAGAAAAACAACTGCTTGAACACATGAGTTGAGGCAGACATGATTGGGGATGTAGACTCGAAATGACCACACCAATGCAACTATCAATAATATGTAAATAAGTCTTGATTGATGACACATGTTAAAACCAGTAGAAATGTGTATTGGATATGGGGGGGATGAAGGAGGGTAAAGGGGTAAGTAACAACATCAATCATGTAACCATGGAAAATTTTTCTAAAAAAGAATATTTGAATCCTCTAAAAAAAATAAAAATAAAGACCAATATGTTAAAAAACAACTGTGGGCTTGAGTGCTGAACTTAGATTCTCAAAGACCTCTAACAAAGCTTCTGAGGATTCAGATGCTTTCATTTTGTATTACTGTCCTTTTCTGTGCTTATATCTTGGTCATCTCTCTTGTTGAAAGATTTTTCTAGCATCAAGTTTTTTCTCTGTCTTTTGCTCATTTGGGCGTTATTTTTCTCTTAATTTTGTCTATTTACTGAAGTTTGACTCTGTTTCTGAGTGGAAGGAGTATTGTTCCATGCACATACTGTGTGCTTAGAGTGAGCTCATCTGTCTTGGTCTCAGTTTGAGCACTCTACAAAGACAATCTGGTTGGCTTGCTGTGTGGAAGTTTGCAGATGTTCAGTTCAGCTGGTTTGAGTTGGGATTTGCCCAATCCTGCCTAAGCTGGATCTTGTTGGACTGAGTTCTATCTCCTACTGCCTGCACTGGGGCTTGTATGGCCTCTGTTTTAGCTGGATTATGCAGGGCCACTTTTTCCCACTGCTGCTTGTTCTGTATTGGTTTGGTTTCCACTCTTACACTGCTAGGACTAGACCAAGCTATTTTTATCCCTGCTTCTTGCATTGTGTCATGTCTGAGTTCTGATGAGGCTTGTTTAGCACTTTGTCCTCATACCTCAGTGAGATTGGTCCTCCTTGCTGCCTCTCTACATTGTTCTTTACCTCTTCTTCTTTTGGTTTTGCTGCCCCAGTATTCTTTTTTGAGGTGTTTTTGTTCTTTCTTGGTCATTTGGAGGGTGGCTGATGAACGTCAAGTGTTTCTTACTTCTCCATCTTGGCCTGATATCTTCAGTATTTCCCAAGTCCGCAGACCACCCCCCCCCCGCCT
>NC_058131.1:520030486-520060688 GCF_016433145.1 Gracilinanus agilis
CCCCCATCAATGCTTTTGGAATTTTCGCTAGCAAAGCATCAATGAAAATCCCTATCCTCTTTGCCTAAAAGGAAATGACCATAACTAAAGCAGAGGTTTTAGGGACTTGTGGAAACACATGAGCTCAAGTTAGTTTCGACTTAAGACTCTTCCAGTTAATGTAGTATATTATATTAAGTTCTACTCAATACTATAAGCCCCAAAGACCACTTTGATTAAAGCCATTTCTACTAGCTCCAGTTTCCCTGCCTCTTGTAAATCTATATCTATCATATTAATATCTTATCTTACCAGTCTCACTTTTAGAGCACAACCTTCAGCTACTCTCTTGGGTATGGCTGTATGTCCAAGAGATAATTTTTGCTACTTTACTTGAATCAAAGGAATATAGTTTAACTGAAGACCCTGAATAATTTTATTTGGGACCTCTATTCCCCAGGGGATTGGGGGGAAAGAAGAGGTTCAAGCCATATTCACTAAAAAGCAATCAAAGAACCATAATATTTGAAAGATAGAAGAAACTTTTGCAGTCATCTAGTTTAACAAACACACAAAAGAGATCCCACCGTGATGTAACATAAAGCCTGAATCTACTTCTCAGCAATGACTTTATATTGCTCCCAGGTCTGCTATTTGAGGCCAAGTAAACTACATCTCCATACTCTTACACATGGTATCCTTTCAAAAATTTGAAGACAGCAATCCTATTTCTGTTATATCTTCTTTTTTAGCATAAATATCTTCAAGTCTTTCAAATGATTCTGATATGGCATGGTTTCTAGTCTCCTCACCAGAGCCATAACTAGGACAAGATGACCAGAGGTTTGTCCCAAGGTGGCAAATGTACAGCACTTGCAGTAATTCAGCATGGTAGAAACAGCAATTATCACCCAAGTTAGTAAGATTAACTAGTTAAAATAGGAAATTCTGATGTCAGATTTTTTTCTATATATTGGTTAATTTTTTGCCGAATTATTTAAAAAAACTTGTTATTCAAGATGACTCTCTGGAAAAGAGAGAAGTGATACATTGGGAATGTAGGTGATATAAAAACAAAAATCATTAATAGAAGGCAGTTTTAATAATGGGAATTTCTACAATGGTATATTTCTTCCTCAGGACCTCAGCACACAGCATCACATGTCTATTCCTCTGGTATGGAAATTTTCTCCTTAATTTTAGTTGATTCTATTACCTGAGTTCTTAGCAGAAACTTCCTGGCTGATAAGCATTTGTCTATCTACACTGATTAGTCCAGTGATCAAGTGGACCTCAGAGGAAACAAAAATGTTTCTTCTTAAAGATGGAATGTTGGTGGGGCAGAATTTCCAACTGGTGTCTTATCAGAGATGCAGACTTAAATTGTTTCAGGAAGACCTTTCATCACTTCTTCCTGACTTTGATGTAAGAACTGCTTCCAAGTATTGTAGAATGCTATCCCTCTATACCTTCTTATCCAATGTGACTCAGAGAATCACAAAATCCCCAACAATTCTTAACTGGAGTTCCATGGGTGACAGAGGCATGTTGTTGTATGATTCAGACATACAATTGTATGAGGTAGGCATGTCATTGGTGTGGTATCTTGATATGCAGGCATGCTATTGACTGATGTGATGTCACTGGCACTGGCATGTCTCCTGGTACACTGCCCAAACACAGTTTCAGTTTGCAGTCTCAAGTTTGAAAGGAGTTGTGGTCCCCATGGGAACAGGGACCCTGGTTGTGATTTGAGAGAAGAGAGGAACACTTGCCCACAGGGGAAAGAGTAGGGACCCCATTACTGTTTCCAGGACAGTGGGGAATACTAGCAATTGAGATTACAGGAAAGAAGGGGATTTGGTCATAGTTGTAGGGCCAGGAGGAGTGCTAGTGCTGGTGCCTACAAGGGAGAAAAGGTCCCTTTCTCAGTAAAGACAAGAAGCTAGGTCATAATAGCGGTGACCATAACTCTCCTTAGATCATAAACAATTTGGAAGCACCAAAATCCTTCAGGCTTCCAGAGCTAGCTCTGAAAAAAAAAAGCAGCAAAAAAGGCCTGAAGCTGGGAATGGTGCCATTCCATTTCAGAAAAAGAACCCAACTTTAACATAAAGTTAAAAGTCAAGATATAGGCTGAAAAAAATGAGCAAACAATGACAAAAGAACCTTACCATTTAAAGTTATTATGGAGACAGGGAATATCAAGACACAAACTTAGAAGAAGACAAAATAGCTAGATGCCCATGCTGGATTAGTAGAAATGATTAGGTACACAATACAGATTAGTGAGTGACCATAGTAATCTAATTTTTGACAAATCCAAAGATCTAAGATTTTGGAACAAAAAAGATCAGTATTTGACAAAAATGCTGGGAAAACTGGAAAGCAGTTTGGCAGAAACTAGACACAGACTAACATCTCACACCAAAAAAAGATAAAAAAATTATAAACAATTAGACTTAAAGGATGATACCATAAGCAAATTAAAGAAGAATGGAATATTTTACCAGTAAGATTTATAATAAAGGAAGAATTTATTTACTTTACACAATATTTTATTTTTCTCCTATTATATGTAAAAACCATCTTTAACATTCATTTAAAAAATTTTGAGTTCCAAATATTCTCTTCCCTCTCTTTCTTCCTCCTTGTTCCCCACCACCACCACCATAAGCAATTGCAATAGTGTAAAACATTTTTTCATATTAGTCATTTTGAGAAAGAGCTCTCAGACCAAAAAAAGGCGGGGGGGGGATTTAAAACTAAACAAGAGATAGAAAACATTGCAGGAAGTAAAATGGGCAATTTTGATTTGATGAAATTAAGAAGTTCTTGTATAAACAAATCCAGTGGAGCCAAAGGGAAAGCAGGAAACTAGGAGAAAAATATTTGCAGCATTTCTTTGATAAAGACTTCATTCCTTAAATATAAGAAGAAACGAGCCAACTTTATAAAAATATGTCATTCCCCTATTGATAACTGTTCAAAAGATATCAACAGGCAGTTTTCAGAAGATGAAATCAAAGCTAATAGTCATTAAAAAAATTCTCCAAAGCACTATTGATTATAGAAATGGACATTAAAACATCTCCCAGCTATTGCTTCACATATATCAGACTGGCTAACTTGACAAAAAAGGAAAATGACAAATGGAGGAAATGTGGAAAAATTGGGACACTAAGTAACTGTTGATGGAATTGTGAACTGATCCACCCATATTGGAGAGCAATTTGGAACTATGCATAAAGGGCTATAAAACTGCATACTCTTTAGCTTGGAAATACCCTTATGAAATCTGTACCTCAAAGAAATAAAAGGAAAAGAAAAAGGACCTATATATACAAAAATATAGCAACTCTTTTTGTGATGGTAAAGAATCAGGCACTGGAAAAAGAATGAACAAGTTGTGGTATATGATTGTGATGGAATACTATCTTGCTATAAGAAATGGTGAGCAGGGTACTTTCAGAAAAACCAGGGAAGATTTAGAATACAATTATCAGAGAGAGCTAGGTGGCACAGTGGATAACAAGCTGGACCTGCAGTTAGAAAGACTCATCTTTATGAGTTCAAATCTGTTTGTCTCAGTTTCTTCATCTATAAAATGAGCTTCAGAAGGAAATGGCAGAAGAATTAGATGACTAAACGACAACTACAATACAGTTTTCAAAATATTTTTTATAACAAGCTCACGAACTTCAGATTAAGAATCTCTGAACTATAGAGTTTATTGAAATCATATAAATTAAGGAAGGAGTGTACAAGAACACATATATATATATATGTGTGTGTGTGTATTCCACCTCACTACCATCCTTTGGGTCTCAGTCTTTGGTTATGGGAAATGATGATTCACACAAGTCTAGCTGGGTCAGGGGATGGGTGTTAGGAGAGACAGAGAGAAAGAGACAGAGACAGAAACAGAGACAAAGACATATCGGTGTATACACATAGAGAAAATCTATTTATTAAGTGCTCTCTCTCTCTATATATATATATGCCAGGCTTTATACTAAGTGCCAAAATACAAATGAAATTGTGCCTGTCCTCAAGGAATTTACATTCTCTTGGAAGAAGATCACACATAAAAAAGTTGGAAAACAGGGAGAACTGGGGTTTGGGAAGAGAGGAGGAGGGGAAAAGGATATTTACCCACACAGGAGTATAGCTTTGGAAGAGGTAGAGAAGAATCCTAAACAGTGCATCTGGAAGTGAAGTGAGCATGGTCTGAGACCCTCTCCTGAAATGCTGATTGGTCAAAGGAGTCACTACCAACCCCTTAACCTTAAGTTCTTGAGGAGTTTTCTCCAATAAGGTAAGATTGCTGCTGAGGAGGGGAAAAGGAAGCCTGGGAAACTGGACTTAGTGTTGATATTTTGCAAATGAACCATTGTAATATAAGCAAACCCTATAATTTTGAATACTATGTACTAATCATGAATATTCCCGAAAAAGCTTATCACCAAGGTTGGCAGAATTCCTTCAGAGTCAGGGACTATACTCTCAGATATTCAGTTATCACCCCAACTGTCTCATGTTCCTTCTTCTTTGGGTGAAGGAGTATGGTCTAACCAGCCTTTTACAACATTTTTCTGGCTCCCACACAGAGGTCCCATCTCCTCTTCTTCTTGTACCCTTTGTTCCCATGATGATCTGGTTACTATAATGTGACCTTAAAGTCCAACACTTTTATAGAAATGGAGCTTTCAGTCAGTCAGACACCTGCATCTATCTATCTATCTATCTATCTATCTATCTATCTATCTATCTATCTATCTATCTATCTATCTATCTATCTGTATATGCATGTATATGTATATATGTATATGTACATATTCATTATATTGCCTGTCTATATGCCCTTTAAGATTAAGCTTCTATAAATAGCCATTTTTATAACCAGAAGTCAACAGAGGCAGGTGGCTTTTCTATTGTCTTTTCTTAGGCTTCTCTTTGAAGACCTTCACAACTCATATAAATATTGCTTTAATCCTATTCCAGTATTGAACCCTGCTGGGTATCCAAGAGGTCCTTCTAATTTAATAGTGTTGACTCAGCTTAAAGCTTAGTTTTCTCACTGTTCCTGGGAAGGATAACGATACTGTCAAAGTACAGAGGGCTTCCAATTCTACAAAACCAGTTCATTCTTCTTTCATGCCCATTTCTTCAGACATACACATGTGTAGCTATGTATGCAATTGTATATAGATATTGCTAATGTAGCTATTTAGATTTATCTTAATGTTATTTCCTTCCTCTTTTCCTCCTTCCTTCCTTCTTAACTTTCCTTCCTTCCTTCTGCTCTTTCTTTCTTCCAATCTTTCTCTCTTTTTTCCCCATTCATTCTTTCTCTCTCATGCACACATAACTTTTCTGAATCTCACAAGTTACTTTCAGGTAAACATAATAAAGGTAGAAATTTAAAGCAGAAATTGAACTGAATAGATTTGTATATTTACCCCTAGCTTGTTCTTACCCTTGACTTTTGTTTGCCAATCTGGAGTATTTGAGAATGATGGGATACTCATCTTAGCCTCTACAGAATTCCTATGGATTAGAGTATTTTTTCGCTGAATCTATAAAATGAATTTTGAGCGTATAGACTAACAATTATGGTTTTAATGGTAATTAAATTAATTTTCAACCCCAAGCCCATTTAGATCTTTTACTAAAGACCTTCAACTAGGACCAAGAGAAAGTCAAAAGAATAAACTTAATGTTAGCCTGGTGGCACTTTTCAGGCTTTTATTGACTCCATGGGAGACTGTTGTAGCTTATAACCCCTGCGTATGAAATAAAAGAGCTATAGGTTTTCCTACCAACAAGAGGTTTTCTAGTTATTCCAACCCAGAAAATGGTAGAAGAAAGCGACAGATGACTCCTAGAATTGCAAAAATCATAGAATTAAAAGAAAATTCAGTGGCCATCTAATCCAATTCATGCTTTAATATTATCCTCACTGTTACATAGCATCCAACCTCTGTTCCGAGACCTCTGAGGATGCATTCACATTCCATCAAGGTAGCCTATTCTAATTCTGTCTAGTTTTAGTCATAATTAAGTTTGTTTCATTGCCAAGCTTCTAACTGCTTCTTTGAAACTTCCATCGTTGGGTGCAGCTGGGTGGCTCAGTGGATTGAAAGCTAGGCCTAGAGACAGGAGGTCCTAGGTTCAAATTTGCTCTCAGACACTTCCTAGCTGTGTGACCCTGGGCAAGTCATTCAACTCCCATTGGTTAGCCCTTACCACTTTTCTGCCTTGGAATCAATGCACAGTATTGATTCTAAGACAGAATGTAAGGGTTTAAAAAAAAACAAAGAAAGAACTTCCACCCTTGCTCTTTGTTCTACTCTCTGTGGGGCAAACAAATCAAATCTAATTCCTCTACCACATTATCACTCTTCAAATAAGTAAAGATTGCTATCATGTTCCCTGACTTTCTCAGTCTTCTCTCCTTCAAGCTAAATCTTCAATCAATCCTCCTACAACAGAGACCAAGGCCATTTATCATCCCATCTGTCCTCCTTTGAATACTCTCTGGCATATCAATGTTCTTCTTAAACTTTGGTACCCACAACTGAACTCAATAATCCAAGTGAGGTCTAGCAAGGTTTGAAGATATCCCTATTCCTGGAAGCAGTCTAAGATTATATTAGCTTTCTTGGCTATCACATTGCTTACTTGTATTGTGCTCTTACTCGAGTAAGAGACTCAGATCTTTTTTCAGAACAATCGTCCTCTGTTTCTCCCCAAAATTGTATTTGCAAAGTTGACATTTTTGTATCCAATTAAAGGCTACATTTTCCATATTAAATCTAATCTTATATATCTAGCCCAATGTTCTATCCTCTTTAGATCTTGGGGTTTTTTTTGTGTCCAACTTTGCTCTCCAGTGTGTTATCCCTCCTAGATTTGTATCCTCTGCAAATATGATGAGCATAAAATCTATGCCTTTATCCAAGACACTGACAAAATTGTTAAACAGAAAAAGACCAAGCAGGAATCTCTCGGGTATTCCACTAAGACTTCCTTCCATGTTGATGAAGAACTACTAATACTTACCCTTTGAGTTCAACATCCAACCAATTCTGAATCAACTTAATTATATTATTGTCTAGTACAAATCTCTCCATATTCTCCATAAGATTAATATGAGGTATTTTATCATGTATAAGCTTTATTAATGCCTAGGTAAACTGTATCCACAATATTCCTCTCATATATTAGTATAGTAATCCCAACAAAAAATGGAATGAGGTTAGTCTGATATAATCTTTTCTTGAGGTTATGCTGGCTCTTCTTAAAAGCATTATCCCTTTTTCTAGATGGTAACCAATCATCTTCTTAATGTTCTCTTCTGGGATTTTCCCAGGAATCAAAGTCAAGCTCACTAGGTTATAGTTGCAGGCTCTTTCTTCTTTTGAAAATCAGGGCATTTGCCCTTCTCTATTCTTGTGGCACCTCTCCCATTTCCCATGATTTTTAAAATATTACCAGCAGTGGCTCAGCAGTTGCTTCTGCCAGTCCTTTCAGCACCTGAAAATGTAGTTCATTTGGGTTGGTGCCTTGAATCATCAAAAGCAACTCTGGATTCTTTCTCATTATTTATCTTGGATATCAACTTCCTGTTAGTCATTTCTGTTCTGTCATTTCTGGTGTAAAGGTCATTCTTCTTGGCAGAGAAATAAGAAGCAAAATAACAATTGAGTAGCTCGGCCTTCTCTCTGTTGTTATTTGTCAGTTGTCATTGTTGCATCAACTCCAAGCAAATGTCCCCTGCTTTCTCTGATCCTCCCTTTTCTTTCAATATAGCTAAAAGGTCCCCTTTTGTACTTTTTGGGTTTTTTCACCAGGATCATCTCAATCTGAGCTTTAGTACTTCTGATACTATTTTCACAGTAACTGATCATATTCATACACATTCTGTTACTTGGCATATCTTCCATCTTCCATACTTTCCTTTTTTTTTAACAAACCCTTCCCTTCTATCTTATAATCAATAGTGTATATTAGTCCCAGGGAAGAAGAGTAGCATAGGCTAGGCAATAGGGGTTAACTGACTTTCTCAAGAGTCACACAGCTAGTAAATATCAGAGGTCAGTTTTGAACCCAGGACCTTGTCTCTAGACCCGATTCTCAGTCTACTGTCTGAGTTTCTCCCTATACATTCCTTTTAAAAATTTTTAATTGGTTTGTGAATTTCCTGTGTATTCACCTGTCACTTTAGATAAACTCCATTTTTCCTCCCCAAAGGATTCGTTTCCCTTTTTGTCTTCAGAATTTTGTTCATGAGTCTCTTTTGTTCCACCGGGGCTAACTTCCCCTGTGGCATTTGGCCCTGGGATCTTACCTATTTTTCCTCTGAACTCTTTGAAATAAATTTTATAAACTCTGGATTACATATCAGAGTATGTCCAGATTTCTTCTCTTCTTTAAAAAAACTCTCAGGAGGAATGATCACTATCTTCCATGGCGTTAATAATTTCCATCCCAGAAACCAGTTTGTCTTTATCAGTGACAATTAGATGCAGAATTGTATGTTCATTTTTTGGTTTTAATATCTTTTGAAGAATGAAATTATCATGAAATCAAGTCAAGACTTTATTTGCTGCTCTGCTTTTTGGCGTAGTGGTAACTTCAGTAGCTATCTGGATAATTAAAGTTAGCCATCATTACTTTATCAGACCTCTGAGCAAGGCTTATGAACTGTTTCCCAAACTCTTCATATATTTTCTCTCTTCATCCAGGTGGTCTTTAGTATACTGCAAAGCCCAGATTACTCTTTCTTTCTCTCCAATGAACCATACTCAAACACCTCCATCATGCTTCTCTGCTATGGTTCCTGGATTTCCCTACACAAGTATATCTTCTTAATGTACAAGGCTATTTTCATTTCTCCTTAACCTATTTAATTTCTTTTGAATAAGTTATATCCATCCAAAATCACGATCCAGTATGGGTCATCCCTGCAAGTTTCAAAAATATTTATAAGGCCAAATTTATGTTATCTCCTTATGTTAGGACCTAGAGTTCTTTATTTGCTTAACCTTTGGTTCTTTGTACATAAACATTTGGAGATGATGAGCCCAGTAGAAAACAATAGAGAACAGAATGATGATGTCATCAGAAAACACAAGTGGCTGTGAAGGTGTAGAAAGTGTGAATTTTCTGGGTCATATGTGTCATTACTTGAATGTCCTCCATGGAACTACTCTGGTCACGCTGTGGGTTCCCTTCATAAGTGCTGTCCCTCAGTAATCAAGGGGTAACCTATGGGACAATAGGCCCCAGATGTCCATGGGAGGAATCCTTTCTTGTCATTTTATTTCCTATGCTACTGAATTACATGCCTTATTCTTTGAATGAAGGTGTCCTCTTGTTGTCTGGTAAAAATAAACACAAATGGGGGGATCATGAATTAGCATTTGAGTGGGTACTGACCTACAAAGTACCTCCACTCTATGGGAGCTTTTCTCCTGGCCCATATGTGAGTGCAGTTCTCAGGGCCAGAGTTGAATGGATACCCAGATTACTTTTTTGTGGAGGAATTTTCTCCCATTGAGTGCATTGCTAGGAGCTACAGTTTTAGTCTACAAGAACTAGAGATGAAAGCATTGTAACTGAGTTGGACTGAAAAGTATTGGAAGTGGAAGGAAAAAATTTAACTTTAAATTATTTTATAGATGTTTCATAAATGAATTCTTATGGTCAAGACCCAATTGACATTTGATGTTTTGTTGAGTTGGGACTAAGGGCTACAAATTTGACTCATTCAATGAACTTTAGATTCTGAAATGATTTCATAGGGAGTGAAGTTGTCTAAAGATAGAATCTGTATCCTGGCATACATCACCAGAAACTGTAAGCTCATTTTAAATTCTCCTAAAGCCCAACCTACTCATTTGTTGCCTGAGCCAAGGAAACAGTCTTCTTAAAAGACCCATTTCCCCTGATTTGAGTGCTTTTACTCATTCTTCTTTTAAGTGGTTGCTCTGCCAGTCCAGCCTACTTCTTATACTCTCCTTCCACTGTTAATTCCTATCTTCATCTAGAACAAACAAGCATGAGTTGCTCCATTTCCCAGCAGAGACAGATGGTGGGCAACTAAGCCTAATGAGGGGAATAAGTTAGATCACAGTGGCTATGTCAAAGGGGAGATTAAAGGATGTCTGGTTCATGCATGCAGAGAGGGTTAGGTTCTGGCAGCCAAGAGCTTTTTATCCTGTGCCTTTGGTTCATCATTCCCCACTGCTTCCTTTGACAAGTTTTCTCCCTCTTCAGCTGGCCCAGATATGGGAAGGGCAAGGGAAACACCATATGTACAATTTGGTGTATATGCTTACTGGTTTTCAGGACCAAGAAGTGATGAAAAATAAATATTTATGTCTGGGGTGGTCTGGGCATACCACTGAAATACCTCTCTGGAGACTGTTTTCTATACTGGAGTTAAGGAATTATCTACTGCTCATTCCCATCTTATGTCTCTCCTCTTGCAAAACACTTGCAAAATCTTTCCCACCCAACTGATTTGTCCATTGTCGTGTACAAATATCTATTGAGAGGCAGTGTAGCATAGTGGGTAAAGAGATGATCTTGGAGTCAGATGGATCTGGTACAAGTTTCATTTCTGACATATATTGGCTATGTGACTGTGAGCAAGTCAATAACTTCTCAGCACTTTAGGCAATTCTATAAGACTCTAAGTTAAAGTGTGTGCCAATCAGCATCGATATAGGTTTTCCTATCTGGGAGTTTCTTGTACCAGTGAAATCATTGGCCATATATTCTGTGTCTTGGTTCTACTTTGTTGCTTTCCACTGTGGATGGGATTAGCCTGTTTGTAAATAAACTGAAGTCCTAGCCCAGATGATCTGCCACAAAGTGTTGGGTGCAGAATTCCCTTTATTGATGCTATATGAAGAATTTGCTTCTGGAGATCCTCCTTCATGATCCTTGAGGTAGCTCCTAGCCACTGTTTCTTTCAAAGAACAACTATTTATGCACTTGATAGTACATGATTAGACATAATCTTGACCATGTTTTAAGCAGTCTTTCTAGGCCCCTAAAGGAATGAGTGCAGAGACAAATACCTCGAGAAGAATGGGTTGAACCATTATTTGAAATCTATGAGAATGGTAAGTGCATCTACTCTCTTAGATCATAGAATTTTGATATGTGATCCAGATGTGCAAGCAACTGTTAGTGGTTTAGAGTCTTTGGTAAAGGAGTGTGGACAGCTTTTTGGAACTAGGTGGCAGAGGACAATGCTTTTTTGCTTCTGAGGTTGCACAGAGGAGTTGCACTGGATCTGAAATCTGAGAGCCAAGGGTTCCAATATTGCCTGTTACTACATGTGAACTTGACAAGACATTTAACTTCTCTGGGAATTAGTTACCTTTTCTTATCTTCTCTGTAAAATGAAAGATAGAACTAGGTGTTTCTTTTGGCTCTCAGTCTGTGATCTGCAAACCTTTGCTCTCAGAGAGAAGGATGCTGAATTTTAATTTGTGTATATATGCTTAATGAAGTGAGCCTTTTCTTAGGAACAAAAACTAGGGTCAAAACTGACACATAAAAGAGCTTTTCATGATGGCCCTGGAATCTTTGAGAAGACACTTGTACTTCCTACTTCATAAGTTTGTTATGAGGATCATGTAAGACATATATGAAAACATAACATTATCAAGTATTATATAATTGTGAGCTGTTGTTATCATTATTGAACCAAGGGTTTGTGCCTTTACATATAAATTCTAGCCTTAGAGACTCAGCACATCTCTGTGGTGTTTTTTACCCCACCCTGGGAATATCAAAATTGGACTTGTGTTTAGATTTTTATGAAAAATAGATAGGTCTCTTTGCTCCAATGCAAGGAGTCAAGACAGTAAATACCAAAAAAGGAGATGGACTTGATTTATCTTGAACCTTAAGCCACCTTCCCCCAACCAAAAATAAATCTATAAAAGGCTCATACCTAAGGCCCTAAACAGTTAAGATAACTCTCCCTCTTTGGTAAGCCTTTCTTCCTAGACATTATTGTAGTACTCTAGACTTTCCCTGAGTGGAGTTGCTAGAGAACAAAGAAACTCACCCATTCTACCTACTAGAGACCATTACTATCCTCTAGAACAGTAATACTGTGAAAGTGGCCCTTTAATAAAAAGAAAGAATAAAGGATCAGTAAAAAAATGTGACCTTCTACTCTCCCAGAACTTTGCTGTCTATAAAATTCATAGGATCAGTGAAGGACATATTTAAGGTTTATTTCTCTTCATTGTGGCTCTGTCTTTTGTTTCTCTGACTCCTGCTCAGTCAAGGAACTATTCCACTTGATCTAGGAACTCATTTACTGGGTTTAAGATGCTTTGGGTCAAGGAATTCTTCAATCATTCTGTCATTCCACTCCATTCATTGCTACACTCTTAAGTTTGGAATTGCTGAATCGAAGGCTGAATGGACAGTTTAGTGACTTTTTTGATATAGTGTGAAATTGTTTTCCAGAATGCTTGGACCAGTTCATAGCTAAACCAGAAGTTTATTAGTATGTCTGTCCTCCCACAGTCCCCGAAACAATTGCCATTTCCATAGAGCAACTACAGTAATAGCAAATACTCTCAACACTTGTGACCTTGAACAAACCACTTCATTTTCTCCTTTCTCCATCCCATGGTTGGAAGGCTGAGAGTCTAGCCTAGCCTCAACCGTATAGCATGGTCTGAGATCTGTGGTCAATTTGGGAGAGAAGGAAAAGGTAAATTAATAGCTTGAACCTTAGATGCCCATGAAAAGTACTGCATTTTAATGGTCATGTTATGGTTGTTCATCTTGCTGAATGATGAGAGAATAGGAATTAGTTGCTGTTGCTTCCAACAGGAATAGGATGAAGTCTGCTCAGATTATGGAAAAATGTGAATTCATCAAGTCCCAAGCTAGAAATAGAGACAAACCTCATGTATTAATAGTGGTCTCCATAATCATTATCAAAAATCTTTATTATACGAGGAAAATTTAAGCTCTCAGTATCTCAAATAGAACTCGCCACAACACAGAGACAAATCTCCAAAACATTAGCAAGCATTTGCTCACGCAAATCCCTTCACTATTTCTTTTCTTTCTTTTTTCCCTTCATTACTTCTTTTCTTCTTTTTAAAATCCCCATCTCTGAAGGCATCTTTAAGCAGCTAGTAAATGCAATGAATAGATCGTAGGACCTGGAGTTAGGAACATTTTAGTTCAAATCTATCTTCAGGCACTTATTAGTTGCGTAACTTTGGGCAAATCACTTAGGTCCAATTTGCCCAATTTTCTTGTCTGTAAAATGGGGATTATAATAACAGTACCTATATCCCAGAATTGTTGGATGATTAAAGCACTTAGGACAGTGCCTAGAACGTAATAAGTGCTATGTAAGTGTTATTTGTTATTATTGTTATTATCTTTCTAAGTGATATAATACCCTACTGTGCCCATACAGAATTCTTGAGGATGTAATTTCCAAAAGCATCTCTGAAGCTGAGGATACTTACACCCTCCTTACATCTATCTTAGCTATGAATTTGATGTGACCAAATGAACTTTATACTTTTCTTTATTAATGGATAGGCATTAATTTCACCCTTGTTTATTTACTTGTAATGTTGGCATTGCTGGTAAGTATGTGCCAAGAACTTGCAATAAATACGTTCATTGCCAGATAATACCCTCCCATTCTTAGTAAAAGTGAAAGGTTGAAGATATTTTATGAGAAATATTCTCTTAGCTAATACTATTTTTAATAAAAATTTTTTTCTCTTTTCCATCTCTATTTTGAAACAGTTCTGGGCTTCATAAATGAGTTTCTTAAGACAATGATTCCTTATTTGGATCAGGAGCACTTCTTTGAATTCTGAGACAAGGCAAAGATAAGGAGAGACAAGATTTAGAAATATAAGACTCAAATAAAGATGAGATATGAGATTTAGAGATTTAGAAAGAAAATAGATCGCTTTTTATAGAAAAAACACTTCTCCATGATAAGAATGACACAAAATTGGAGGATGAAGAACATGAAGTCTTACAGTTCATTTCCTCACCTTAGGAACTCACTCAATTTTTTTCCACAAAATCTCAGTTATGACAGAGTATCTCAAAAGGTCTTAGTGTGGTTCTAAGCCAGTAAAGCTATTAAAAAAAAATAAAACTTCACTAAGCCTTTTGGAACACTTTACACATAAAGGGGGTTTCTATTCCTAAATAAGTTATCATTTCTCTGACTAGAATTTATCACACTGTAATAATTAAAATGGATTTAACAAATATAAGAATTAAAAATTTGTTGTGGTTGCCATGTATGAGCATTAACTCTTAGGTCATGAGACTGTTAATAGCTTTCTTAGCTTTATTACAGCAGGCTAGAGATAGTAAAGAGATGGTAATGTAGGAAATAGAAAATATTGCCTAGCTAAATTAACTAAGTCTGGATCCAAGTGCCTCACTGAAGAGAGTGTCCCACTGAAGACAGAAGAGCGAAAGAGACAGTATCTCTGGCTAGGGTCTCCTCAACCCAAGTGAATCACCAAAGCTGAACTCCTTGAGCCACCAATGCTGAATCCAAAGCAGAATTGAATGCCTAATTAAGCTGAGCAGCACCAGACTTAGCCACAAAAGACAGAGCCACCAAAGACCAAGCTGCCAAAAGACTCCCAGGGTCCAGAGGCTCCTGCTCATATGCAGTTTTCTCCACCCATCAGCTCTCCCTGACACAACCCAGGAATCAATCAAGGTTACTTAATTTGCCTGGCACTGCCTAGGGGGATCCACCTCCTGTCCTTTGAGGTGTGAACTTTTATCAAAAGGATCCAAGTTTCTGACTGATTAAGTTAAAAGTGTAGAACACTCCAAGTAGTTGATTGATTATGTTGAGATAAAAAAAATTCCCTTTCACAACACCATTTCAGAGTAAGGGACACTCTCATGATCTAGGAAAGCATTGGCAAACCTTTTAGAGATTGTGTACCCAAACTGTACCTTCAAGCTGCCTATGAGACACCCCTTCCCCCTGCCAAGTATTACCCCAGACAGCAGAGGGAGGAAGTGCTTGCTTTGGGCTGCTGGAAAGAGGGGCAGGCATATGAAAATTTTCCTCAGTACAGAGCAGGGGGAACAGAGCAGCCCCCTCTACACACTGGGGCATGTGTGCCATGTCTTTACCAACACAGATCTAGGACATCAATTGTGCAACATGTTATCAGGGTGTATTTCTTTGTGATTTCCACTGACCAAAGGTGATTCTATGCCTAAAGCATGATGACCCTGATCATTTTCATTTTATTGGGTTCTTGACCTGTCCATGGTGGGGGATTTTAATCAAATGTTAATTTAATTCTATAGTGAAATTTATTAAACCTTTTGCCCTTCTCCATCCCATCTGTTTACTGGGCATAATGTGTATGATCATAGATTTAGAGATGGGTAGGGACCTCCCTCTCTAATCCAACACCCTCTTACTTGTGTTACAGATGAAGAACCCAAGGCCCACAGAAGTTTGGTAACTTTGCCAAATGTCACATAGTTATAGAGACCAGGACAGGATTAGAAGCTAGGTCCTCTGGTTCCAAAGCCAGAGCTCTTTTTACCCTCCCATGATGCCTTCATCAGGTTTTTTCTTCTTTTAAAAATTTTATTAATAGAATTTATTTCCAAATATCCCTGCCTCTTCCTTCCCTTCCCACTCTATAGAGGGCATCACCCAGAAAACAGATATGTCTGTCTATCTATCTATCTATCTATCTATCTATCTATCTATCTATCTATCTATCTATCTATCTCATGTCTTTTGTGTTATCATTTTTCAGTTCATTCTTCAAAGGTGAACATTCACAAGTTATTCTTCAAATATTAAATCTGAAGCTGTATATAATATTCTCTTGGTTCTACTTGTTTCACTCTTTATTGTCTGATATAGTTCTTTCAAAGTCAAAAAAATTAATGTCTATTTTTCTTATGGCACAATAATATTTCATCACAGTCATATACCACAATTTAGCCATTCCCCAACTGATGAACAGCCCACTGAGTTCTAGTTTTTTAGCCACCACAAAGAGAGTTGCTATAAATATTTTGGGGCATATAGGTAGGTTCTTTCCCCTTTTCCCTGATCTCCTTGGGAAATTATTGCTGGGTCTAAGGACATACACAATTTTATAACTCCCTGAGTTTAATTCAAAATTACTCTCCAAAATGGTTGGATCAGTTCATAGTTCTACCAGGACTGTATTAGAGTCTCTATTTTTCCACATCCCCTCCAACATTTGTCATTTTAGCCAATCTGATGAATTTGAGATGATACATTTCTTTAATCAGTAGTGATTTAGAGAATTTTTTTCATCTAAATACATAGGACTTTGATGTCTTTATCCAAAAACTATCTGTTCATATCTTTTGCTCATTTATCAAATGGGGAATGGCTCTCATTCTTATAAATCTGATGATGTTCTCTATGTATTTAAGGTATTATATTTCTATCTGAGGAATTGTCTATGAAAAAATTTCCCCAATTTTCTGCTCTCCTTTTAATCTTGGCAACATTTGTTTTATTTGTATACATTTTTTTGATTTAATATTCTTGAAATTATCCATTTAACATCTTACAATGCTTTCCATCTCTTGTTGACCCATAAATTCTTCTCGTGCCCATAAATCTGATAGGTAATTTGTTCCCTGTTCTTCAGATTTGCTTATGATATCTTCTATTATGTCCAGATCACATATCCATTTTGATCCTATCTTAGTGAATGGCGTAAGATATTGGTCTAAAACTAATTTCTGCCAAACCACTTTTCAGTTGTCTATAATTTGTTGTATGTCTATTCTGTTTCACTGATCTACTTTTCTACTTCTTGACCAATACCAGATAGTTTTGATAATTACTGCTGTATTATATGTTTTAAAATCTGGTACTACTAGATATCCTTTCTTTACATTTCTCATTAATTCTTTTTTATATTTTTCATCTTTTGTTCTTCCAAATGAACTTTTATTATTTTTTCTAGATCAATAAGTTAACTTTTTGGTAATTTGATTGAGATGGCATTGAATAAGTAGATTATTTTATGTAGGATTGTTATTTTAATTATATTATCTCTTCTAATTCATTATCCAGGTCTGACTTTGTATAAAAAGTGTCTTATAATTATGTTCGTGTAGTTCATGGGTTTGTCTCGGCAGGTGTACTCCTAGGTATTTTATTCTATCTGTGGTTATTTTAAGTGGAATATCTCTTTCCATCTCTTCCTGCAGGACTTTGTTAGTAATATGTTAAAATGCTGATGATTTTGTGAGTTTATTTTATATCCTGCTACTTTGTTTAAATTATTGATAGTTTCAACTAACCTTTTAGTTGAATCTCTAGTATTTTCCACATATATCATTATATTGTCTGCAAAAGAGATAATTTTATTACCTCTTTGCCCATTCTGATTCCTTCTATTTATTTTTCTTTTGTTGCTATTGCTAGTATTTCTAATACTATGTAAAATAATATTGGCAATAATGGCCATCATCATGTTTCTTCTTGCTAGATACAATGAATCATCTCTTTGTACACTGCTTCTAATTCTTATGTCTTTCTAGAGAGAAACTCCCTGCTGAGTTTGAATTTGTTTACACAAGGTGACTCTATCTGATTAGAATTTATTGTACCCAATGAGATATGATTATTGTCTCACTTCTCGGTTCCCTAAGTATTTTTTTTATTTGTTGGTTCCACAGAACCACTTACCAAGGAGTAAGGTGCTATCTCTCCCCCCACAAAAGGCCTAAACCCTTAGCCAACTTAATGTTATTTTCTTAGCTCAGGAGTTCTCAATCTAGGGTATGTGTAGCCCAGGAGATATGAGAAATTTGGGGGAAGGGTTTGTTGTCAGATAACTATTTTTTCCAGTTGAAATATTCTAAAAATTGTAATATTAATGGAAAAACGCAGATTGGAAAAAAACCTATAAGGAGGTAAGGATAGGGTGAGGATATTATATTGAATCTGGAAAAATTAAAAGCATCAAAGGAATAAAATCTTACTGGTCAAAACTGAATGGATGGCGGTTGGACAAGAAATCTTTTTCATACTGAGGTAGAGAAAAAAATTAGTAAATAAAACTCAGTAAAAGATGAGCTAATTGATCTCTACAATAATCAGAAAGTCTAAACGGATTTCTAGATGAAGAAATTTCAAAATTTTTGCTGTACACTTGGAGAAGAACTTCTCATTCTTACTTAATGATCCCACAAAGCTTTTTTTTTCTATTTATATCCACGTATCTCTGTGAATCTGGATTCTCTGTTCTTTCCTCAACCAAATAAATCTAAATGAATAAATTAACTGGTTGTTTTTAACATAATATTTGTACTTCTCTTTCAAAGAAAATCATGAGAATAAAATTATAGGTTTATAAGAAAGAGAATCAAGGGTCTCGTAAACTTATTTAACTGTTCTGGTAAACATTTAATAATGATATTAAAATGTTTTACCTACAAAATGAAGTTTTTAAATGAAAGTTTAATTAATCTGTTGCAAATACTTATGTACATATGCACAGCAAGCTCTCAAGTTTCACCTTGTATTAAATAGGTGATACAGGTAGATATACTGAAAATCAGAGGAAATAGAGGCTACAAAAGATTGGCAATGCTTATCCTAAATGGATATCATCCATTTTTTAGATCTGTATTCCAATTTTACCTACTTTATTTTTTGTGGTAATATTTAATTTGCTAATTCCTAATTCTATCTCATATGGACTAATATATTTTGGGTTGTTACAACCTCATAATAGATTTTTGATACTCAAAACAGCTAGGTTGCATGATATTGGACTAGGAGTCAGGAAAACTGGAATCTGACTCCTGTCTCAGATGTTTAGTGGCCATCTTGGCTGTCTGTGCAATTCACTAAATCTCTTTTTGTTGGTTTCCTCTTCTGTAAAATGGGGGTAATAATAACGTCCACCTCTCAAGGTTATTGTGAGCCATCAAAAGAAAACATTTTTTATAGAATGAAGTACCATAAAAATTCTAGCTTCTATTATTATTATTATTATTATTTATATGTTAATTTCTTACTAAACTGATTCAGTTTGAAACAGAATCTCAAGACCCATGTCTGTAGAATGGCAATAATAATATTGCTTACAAACCTCTCCACCTCCAGGGAATAATTTCCTGTTTGTAATATTTTCTGAACTTAGTAAATCTTTCACTAGGGGAAAAAAACCTTATTTAAAATTATTTTATACCCTTCCCTTCCTTTTAATGGGTGAAATGAAATAGAAGTGATTATGTTTGAAAATTTTGACTAGAGACCTATCAAGTTATATTCACTCTTACATAATGCCTTCCCTGGGAGGCAACATAGCTTAATGATAGCTAGCTAGCTTTAGATTCAGGAAAACTTGGGTTCAAGCTTTGCCTTTTACACAGACTAATTGTATGATCCCAAGCAAGTCATTTAACTTCTTAAAGTCCTTGGCAGTTCTCTAGGACACTGGGTGTAGAGAAAGAGAAATCTTCATTGGTAGAAGAAATTCCTCATTGGGAATTTGTATGCTGATAAAATTAGATTGGGTTTTAAAAAATCTTCCCTACACTAAAAAGCTCGTATTCCAAGAAATGTTTGGGTTTTTGTGGCTATTATATTTTTATTTATCAAAATGGCCATCCTGATGTCAGAACTGTGATGTTAATTTCCCCTTAGAAATATTTTCTAAACTGAGTTGTTTTAATGTGTTCAGACATCCAAGCTAGGCCTTTAAAAAACAAATATTGAGCTCTTATGCTTAAAACTATATGTGAACTATAACAATAAATAAAATTATAATTATGCATACTAAAATTATTGTAGTTCATTCATAATTCATAAATGGCTCAGATGGACAAAGGACACAATAGAAATCAATTTCCCATCTGTCTCTCATCATTCTGTGTTTCATTTGTTTGCTCTAATCCTTTGGTCCTAACTCTCAGTAGGATGACAGCTCATCTCCAGATAAGACCAACCCTGTCCAGAACTATAGGCTTGAATCAAGTAGCCTGGAGAGGTAGTATTCTATACTTAGAGGCAGACAAAGAAAAGACACTATTCTACGAAATGGCAATATTTGCATTTGCACAGTAATGCCCACAAGTCGGAAGAAAGAAATACGGTATCATATGGTACTGCAGACTTGGTGCTATGTGGCAACAACTAGTCATATCTGGCTGCTGTTGCTACCAGATCTTCTCCCTTCTCTTCTCTCTCTCCTTTCACAGAGTTAAGGATTGCAAGGTCTGAATTATTATGAAAATTCACAACCTAGATGGTGAGAGAGCAAAAGACTGGCCACCCAAACACTGACTGGTCAAAGCACCAAAGAAATCTGGCTAGCACAATGAAAGGAGTGTCAGACACTGAGTCCCCTGAGTTTGACAAATCTCAGCCTGTGATGTGCTGCTCTGATTTGTCTATTACTTGACAACTAACCTCCAATTGTTTCTTGATTTGCCACAGTATTGCTCACATTGGGTGTCTCTGGATCAATCCCTCTATTACCACATGAATGTGAAGACAACACTCTCAAATGCTACTAACTGCTAATTCCCTAGTTTGGCATTCGCTCCCTTTTGCTTTGCTTTCTTAGTTCAACTTATCTCAGCTTCTTCTGAACAGCTGCTATGCCCTGTTTCAATGGTAATAGCAATGCTTAAATCCTCTCTCTGCTGCTGGTATGATGTGTTGACTTTTCTGTCATTTCACACCCTTTTGCTCCTATCATATAATATGCTAATTCTATAGTAGCTATTAGTCACAATTTAATATTTCAACACTTAAAAATTGCCTATGATATTCAAGGGTTGCATTAGGTGCTGCTGACACAAGGATAAATAACAACAGTCCCTGCCTTCAATGAGCTTATACTCTGATGGTAACAAGCTTATTGCAAGATAACCAATAGAATTTGGCAGAGGCAAAGGAGAGGCTCAGAAAAATAATATAAGAAAATTTCAAATGGGAACAATGATTTTCCTCTAGGAGAGGAAGGATGGGGGAAGGCTTCATGAAGAAAAGAGTCCCTGGGTTAGCCTATGAAGCACAAAAAAGGATTTTAACAGGTGGACAGAAGCTAGATGCATCCAAGGCCCAAGGAACAGCTTGTGTGGATACACAGAGTGGGAAGAGGATAGCAGGAGATTAGAGAACAATCAGTAATTCTTTTTGACTGGAACGCAGAGTACACAAAGGGGAACATTATGAAACAAGTCTGGAAAGGGAGGTAGGATCAGATAGTTCAGGATCTTGAGTGACAGGCTAATAAATTTGTCTTTTATACTATTGAGGAACCATAGAAGGTTTTTGAGCAAGGAAGTTTCACAGACTTTTAGGAATCATATATTGGAAAGGAGAGAGATTTGAGGCAGGGAGATCCATTAAGAAGCTATTAACAATAATGCAGGAGAGAGATGATAAGGTTCTGTACTAAGTGGTAAAGCAATGGTTTAATACTGGTTTATGTTTATATAGTACTTTACACTTTACAAATTGTTTTCTTTTCAATAATGCCAAGAAGTAGGTAGCTGAACAAACATCTTATTTATCCCTCTTACAGAGATAAGAAAATGAAATTTGAGAGTTGAAATCCTTTGCCTAAAGTCTTATGTCTTGCAAGTGATAGAACTAGGATTTGAACCCACATCTCCTAATTTACTGTCCATTATGCCACAGGACTCTGGAGGCCTGAACACTGAACTCAATATCTCTAGAATATAGGGGGAAATGCCCAAGTTCAAGCCACAATCATTGCTTTTCCCCATTCTTGGTGCTTCTGTTCTTCCTTGCTCCTTTCCCACCCCCTCACAGTATAATATGTTCTTTAACTCAAGTAAGAATGAAATGTAGAATGGCTTCAGAGACTTTTTAACTAAAATGGGCCTCACTGTCTGCAATGGAGTACAGTCAGGATCTGGACAAGAGATTTATTGACTTGTTTAAGTCAACAAGTCAATAAGCAACTATTAAGTGCAGGCACAGTGCTAAGTGCTAGGGTTACAAAGAGAAGTAAAGACAGTCTTTGCTTTCTCAAGGACATCAGAGCCAAAAAACCAAATCTCCCAGGGTCTAACAATGTGAGAAAATTATGTGTAAAGCTCAGTGGGAATCAGGTCAGTTTCTAAGGAACAAGGAGATAAAACAGAGAGTAAGTGGCTATTTGCTTCATTATATCTTTTTTCTTTTTCCATGTTATAAAGATAGCTTCTATGTCTCAACCCAGATTTCTTCCATTCTCCTTTTTCTTTGTCTACTAAGCTTTGATGCAACCTGTTAACAGTCATTCAGTTTCTCCAGAATCCTAGCTCTGGTTTTCTAATGATTCTGAATTTGAATATGAGAGGTCAGTATTGGGAAAAGCAATTTGGAAGTTATGTGCAGTTTAATGGTATTTGAAAACATACAAGTGACTGAATTTACCATATAGAATGCATGAACAAAAAGGGGCAAAGACATCAGTATTATGAATGATGCAATATGACTGTCCTATAAGAAATAATGAACACAAAGTAAAAGCATATAAATTGATGCATGCTGAGTCAGAAACAGAGCAGAACCGGTAAATAATAAATGTCATTGACAGAAATGTAAATGGATAGAACAAAACCAAAATGTCCTAAACTGAATGCATTGTGATTAAAGTGATTAAGCTTTTCCTGAGGAGGAGAAAAGAAGTGTACCACCTTTCCTTGCTTGCCCAGGTGAGGGGTTATTGGTATGAAACATCGCATAAACTGTCAGACTGTTACTATGTTGTTTAAATTTGCTGAATTAAGTTTTGTTTTGTCTTTTTTTCATTCAGAGATTATTGTTTTTTCAGGAGCATCTTAGATTTGAGTGCCTAGGAGGCTCTAAATGCCAGAAATAACATTGTATTATGTTTTTAAAATCACCTAAATCTTACTTTCACTTATTGAGGAGATCTGAGTTAACACTTAATTAAGGAATGGCAAAAGTTCAAGGCTTTAGAAAATGTCAACTATGTCTCCTAGGTGAGAAGAAAAATTAAAAGTTTATTCTGGCTACTTTCCAGGGTCAGCAAGGAAAGGACTGCTTGGCAGTGGAGAGGGTACTGGTTCTGAAGACAGATATTCTGGCTTACATCCCACTTCTGATGCATACTATCTGTGTGATTCTAAGTAAGTCACTTAACTTAACTTCCTTAGGCCTCAATTTCCTCATATATGAGGGAGTTGTAGTAGGTGGCCTCTGAGGTTCCTGAATCTATGTTCCAATGTGGAATAGTCCCAAAAGTCATTGAAGGTAGGCAAAAGAGAAAGCAAGAAGCAGCCTGGAGTCTACTTTTACAAATATCAAACTATCAAAAGATCTTATAGGATTTAGATCATTGAGAGACCTTAGATGTCCTGTAGACTAGCTACTTCATGGTATAAATGAGAAAACTGAGACCCAGGGAAATTAAATGACTTGTCCAAGGACATATATAGGTAATCTCCCATGTATAGTGTACATTCCCTCCCCATCTCTGCCCCCTTAGATTTTCTAATTTCCTCAACATTTATTTCATCTCTTTCCACATAAGACTTTTCCTGAATACCCAAACCCTATTTCTACCTACTAATACCTTATTTTGCATAACTTATGTGAGGCATCATGGCGCAATAGATGCAAACTCAACCTTAGAACTATGAATATCTGAGTTCCAGTACTGATACAAAATGGCTCTATGTCTCTGACAAGCCACTTGATCTTCTAGTACTCTTGGATGCTGTCTAAGACAGAGAGTTGCAGAGAAGATGTTTGGGGGCTTTGCTAGAGGGAGTTGCCTCCTCTGGAAATTCCTTATAACAATGGAACCACAGCTCTAGCCTCTATACCTTACACAGAAATAATAACTGACTACCTCCTTTACAGGGTAGTCATAAGAATCAAATGAAATCATGTATAAATGAGAAAATTGTGCCTGAGATGGCAACGGGTGGAAGGAGTAGGAAAGAGTGATAAAAGAAAGGGGAAAAATATAAAAGATGACCAAAGGATAGCTAGAGAACAAGAAACAAGGATAGCTAGAAACAAGCTAGAAAGAACAAGAAAACCAGTGTCACAGATTATAATAGAAATGGCAAAGCTCTGAAAGAGAGTCCTCATTTCTATCCATGAAAATCTATGGATGCAAAGTCAAACCTCAGCATATATAAACCCATATGTATTTATTTGTAATTACTTATCTGTAAATGTGTTGACTATCATATTTCCCTACTCAACCAGTAGAGTATAAACTCCTTGAGGACAGGAACTGTTTCATTTTTTTTTGTCCTCCTATTCCTAAGGTTTAGCAGAGTACATGGCACCCAACAAGTGCTTAGTAAATGTTTATTGTATTGAATTGATCCAGTGAAGAACCATTTTGACCTGAGACACTGGGAAAGAGCACTGGGCCTGGAGTTCAAATCCAGGCTCAGATATTTCCTATCTATATGTATGACCTTGGGCAAGTCACTCAATATGCCTAGGAGGCAGTTAAATGGCTAATTGGATAGAGTTCTGGGCTTGGAGTCAGGAAGATCACAGTTTAAATCAGATCTCTTAAACTTCCTAGCTTTGTGACCCTGGACAAATCACTTAACTTCTCAGATCCACTGGAGAGGGAAATGGCAAACCACCCAGTATCTTTGCCAAGAAAACCCCATGGAAAGCTATGATCCATGGGGTCATGAAGAGTCAAATGCAACTGAACAACAGCAAGTAATTAAACACTTTAATAAATACTATTTATTAATTCCTAGAGGTCATTCCAGTTCACATGGAATTCCTCTAGTTTATTATTCCTTTGAGCACAGTAGTATTCCATTACCAGCAGATACCACAATTTGTTCAGCCATTCCCCAATTGAAGGGCATACCCTCATTTTCCAGTTTTTTGCCACCACAAAGAGTGCAGTTATAAATATTTTTGTACATGTCTTTTCCTCTATGATCTCTTTTGGGTACAAACCCAGCAATGGTATGTCTGGATCAAAGGGCAGGCATTAGTGCTCTTTGGGCATAGTTCCAAATTGCCATCCAGAATGGTTGGATCAATTCACAACTCCACCAGCAGTGTATTAATGTCCCAATTTTGACACATCCCCTCCAACATTCATTACTCTCCCCTGCTGCCATTTTAGCCAGTCTGCTGGGTGTGAGGTGATACCTCAGAGTTGTTTTAATTTGCATTTCTCCAATTATTAGAGATTTAGAACACTTTCTCATGTGCTTATTGATAGTTTTTATTTCTTTATCTGAAAACTGCCTATTCATGTCCCTTGCCCATTTATCGATTGGGGGATGGCTTGATTTTTTTGTACAATTGATTTAGCTCCTTGTATATTTGTGTAATTAGACCTTTGTCAGAGTTTTTTGTTATAAATATTTTTACCAGTTTGTTGTTTCTGTTCTGATTTTAGTTGCATTGTTTTTGTTTGTATAAAACCTTTTTAGTTTAATGTAGTCAATATTATTTATTTTACATTTTGTGATTTTTTACTAACTCTTGCTTCGTTTTAAAATCTTTCCCTTCCCATAGATCTGACATGTATACTATTTTGTGTTCACCTAATTTTCTTATAGTTTCCTTCTTTATATTCAAGTCATTCACCCACTCTGAATTTATCTTGGTGTAGGGTGTGAGATGTTGATCTAAACCTACTCTCTCCCATAGTTTTCCAATTTTCCCAGCAGTTTTGCCAAATAGTGGATTTTTGTCCCCAAAGTTGGGCTCTTTGGGTTTATCATAGACTGTTCTCCAGGAATTGATGTAGAGTGAAAGGAGCAGAACCAGGAGAACAGAGACTGGCACACTGTGGTAAATTGAATGTAATGGACTTCTGCACTAGCAGCAATGCAATGACCCAGGACAGTTCTGAGGGATTTATGGAAAAGAATGCTACCCACATTCAGAGGAAGAACTACAGGAGTGGAAACCCAGAAGAAAAACCAATGCTTGAACACATGGTTTGATGCGGACACGATTTGGGATGTAGACTCTTAATGACTACCCTAGAACAATTATCAATAATATGAAATAGTTCTTGATCAACGACACATGAAGAAACCAGTGGAAATGTGCATCAGCTTTGGGGGTTTGGGGGGTGGGGGGAGAGAGAGCAAGAACATGAATCATGTAACCATGGAAAAAATTTTCTAAAAAATAGAAAAATAAAGTCTTGTGGCTTGCAACAAATAAATAAATAAATAAATGCTATTATTAGCTGTACTCTTTGTAGTGGCAAAGCATTGGAAAACAAACCTCAAAAGGAGCAGAACCAGGAGAACATTGTACACAGAGACAGATATATTGTGGCACAATCGAATGTAATGGACTTCTCTACTAGCAGCAATGCAATGATCCAGGACAACTCTGAGAGACTTATGAGAAAGAACACTATTCACATCCAGAGAAAGAACTGTGGGACTAGAAACACAGAAGAAAACCATATGATCTATCACATGGGTGGATGGGGATTTGATTAGGGTTTTGACTTTAAAAGATCACTCTAATGCAAATATGAATAACATGGAAACAGGCGTTGAATAATGATACATGTATAACCCAGTGGAATTGCTTGTCAGCTCAGGAAGGGGGGGAGGGAAGAGGGATAGGAAAGATCATGAATCATGTAACCATGGAAAAATATTCTAAATAAATAAACAAATTATAAAAAAAGAATTCCCAGAAAAAAATAAATGCTATTATTAAACATGAAAACAAAAAACTTCATCACCGAAAACCAAAGAGGTTTTCAGACAGTCTTCTAACTTTTTCACTTATTCTATAGGTTATCCAGGTCCAGAAATCTCAAATACTTTACATTCCTTTTTTGTCAAAAAACAAAAACAAAAAAACAACCTTGGTTAAAAGCAAGAATACATGCCCAGCCACTGCTGTATACAAGATCTAGCCTAAAATCATGTATTTTATTTACAAAGATCTAGAACCCATCAATGATGACTTTTTTTTTACTAGATTTACTGAATACTACCTCAATTCAGAAGAAAAGCATTCTGTCCACCATTAACCATCATGGAAGTAGCCTACAGGAAAACTGACTTAATCGCACTGAGAAGTGCACTGAAGACATTAAGGTCAAGAGATATTTCCAAAAGGTATGTCTTTTGGTCAATGGTCTAATGGGGCACTGGGAAAATGTAGTTGACAGTTGATGCAGAAAATATTAATGGAAAGCAGCTCAGATTTCTTTGGCATTAGAAAGACCAACGGCTCATGTCTTTTCCCAGAGGCGAGGCTTAATGAGAAATGACCTTGATATACTACTTTTTATACATTGTAGCTATGAAATGGACTCTGCATTTACTTCTTGAATAACACATTTTGCTTTGTTCACTGTGCTCTGCTTGTCCTACTTTGGTAAGTAAAAGGGAAATAGTTGCATAGAAAAAAATAACATCAGAATTTAGATCAAGATATTTAGAGACAGTGGGAGTTATAAGTGAAATGTATAATTGTTTAAGGTTAGTGTATACCATTAGAACTGCTTTGATTTGTTCATCAAATAGATGTGATGTCAAAGGACCAGTAGGACCCCATTGTCCCACATAATATCTTTCTTATTGAATGGCTGGTGTAGGATATTCCAACTTTTTTTGTTCCTTTCTCCAAAGATTTTCTCAGAGTTAGGAGGGACCTTGGAAGCCATCTAGTCCAATCTGTTATAGAGTTGGCAAGGTAGATTAGCACATAAGATGTAGAATCAGGAAGACACTAACTAACTGTGTGACACTGGCAAGTCATTTAAACTCTGCCTTAATTTCTTCACCTATTAAATGGGGATATGATAGCACAAAGTGTACAGGATTGTTGCAAGGGTATATATTTGTACCCTATCTGTCTACAACATCCAGAAAGAATCCATCCTGCACCTGGTCCTGCGCTTGAGGGGAAGTGTCTAATTCCCTCAAGATTCTTTCAAGCTTTTTAGTAATTTCATTGCACTTTCTTTCAATATTGTTGCAATCCTACCCCCAAAATATATATAGTGTAAATGTATGTATGGAATAAACTATGGATTTGGGGTCAGGAAGACTAGAGTTTTTATCTAGCCTCCAATATTTTCTAGCTGTACCACCTAGGCAAGTCACTTAACCTTTTCTGCCTCAGTTTCCACAATTAAAAATGTGGATCAAAATAGCACCTACCTCTTAGGGTTGTTGTAAGGATCAAATGAGATAATATTTGTACAGCACTTTGCAAACATTAAAGTGCTATATAAATGCTAACTAGCTGTTATTAAGCATATAACTTAAGTTCTTCTCTGATTAGAAAGCAAATGAATTTAAGGTGAATACTTGGGGAGGAACTTAAGAAGTTTAAATACTTCAGGATTGACAAAACAGCATAATCCCGAGCCTTACCTTTCCTGGCAAGAGGAAATGAAGGTTTGATTATGGGTTGTTTGAGTACATAAATCAATTAGAACAACCTCTTTTTTCCCCAGTCATTGTGGTTTCAGTTTTTTCTAATATAATTCACACTTCGGAAATTTGTAGATGGCAAAAATGTTCTTCACTTGTTTTGTGTGGGTGTCTTCTGTAGCCACACAAATACATATGATTCTTGGGGGGTAGTAAGAGGCCTTTCTTCTATAAGAGTTAGAAGAAATTTAGGCTCGAATCCTGCTTCTGACACTAGCTGTATTAATCTGGGTAAATTACAATCTCTCTATGCCTTTGTTTCCTTAACCGTATATAGAAAGGCATCTGGGCAAAGGGAAACCAAAGAGAATTAGTGAGGCTTTCCCCTGTGATAGGGGAATATACACATATATATGTATACATGCATAACATATCTAATACATATTTACACATGTATGCACACATATGTATAGGAACAGCTAGGTGGTTCAGTAGATAGAATGTTGGAACTGGAGTCAGGAAGACTCGAGTTCAAATCTGGCCTCAGACACATACTGGCTGTGTGATCCTTGGCAAGTCACTTAACTCTGTTTGCCTCAGTTTCTTCTTCTGAAATATGAGCTGGAGAAGGCAATAGCAAACCATTCCAGTATCTTTACCAAGAAAACCCCAAATAGGGTCGTGGGGAATCAGATGTGACTTAAATGACTAAAAAAAATAACTCTTTCTCTCTCTCTATGTGTGTATATGTGTGTATTTACACACAGGTAAAATATATATTTGTGTATATGTGTAGGAGTGTGCCCTATACCAAACGGGGGAAGGACAATGCCTTTGGGTTTACTTAGCTTTTTTATTGTCTTAAATTATTTGCATGCCAAACCTAGAGAATATTGAGAGTACAGCCCAATTTCAGCTCATCAACCTCCACATGGCTTCTGTAAGAGTTTTAAGCAGAGATCATAGACCTGAGATAGGTTGGGTGACATGGCTCACAAACAGAGACGTTCAAAAGAGTGACAAAGGATTGGCTAATCTCAAGTCAGAGAGTGGTCTGCGACCATGGACCTTAAATCAGCACTAGACACAAATTGTTAAAATAATAGATTTTGTCTTAGCCTGAGGCATTGTGTTAGGTTTTACTGTCTTCTGCTTTGCTGTTTGTGAAGTTTCGTAGCCTTTATACATTGAATGAGCTGTAGCTTTGTGTGACAGGGAGAGGGTTTCCAGCCGCTGTCCTGGAGCTGGTAGCAGAGAGCAGCATCTAGCCTTGAAGAGGCTAGATAGCTGGAGTCCAGCAAAGGGCAGTCTAGCAATCGTAAGATTAATAGTAACACCCAGCAGAGACTCACACAAAGATGTAAAACCCAGCAGAGACAATGTGTCCAATAGTGATGATACTTCTAGCAGAAAGTAAGATAAACACTTCACTGAGAAGTCTTTGGCAACAGGTCTGCAGTCTTTCATATGCCTTGGCTGCATGGGCTCCTGAAGTGTGCCCCTTCAGACATGTTCTGTGCCTATTCATATATCCTATCTTCTTCATATATGCTTCTTGCTCACTTGTTATGCTTACCAGTGCGGTAACCTGTGGGAGGGTGTGTACTTGGGGGATTTTTTTTTTTGCCACTTTAATTGCTATATTGTTTCATTAAAATGTCTTTTGTTTTTTTTTTTACATTTATTAATATTCATTTTTAACATGGTTACATGATTCATGCTCCTCCTTTCCCCTTCAACCCCACCCCCCCGCACCCCCCCTACCCATGCGCATTTCCACTAGTTTTGTCATGTG